>NW_018022548.1:3709-8340 GCF_002006095.1 Pseudomyrmex gracilis | reverse complement strand
AATAACAAGCAATAATAAATATATAACGTAATTATATTACATTTATAAAACAAAGTTACATATAACATTGATGTTAATAGAGTATAACAGCTGTTATATTACGTATATTACGCTGTTACTTCTATGTTATATAGCGGTTATATTCTGTGTTTGCTGGGTATTATATAGACAAGAAGTATTAGTTTAAATTTCTTTTTTTTGACTATTTCATATTAAATACTACCGAATATTAAGGATGCGAAATAAACACAAAACATATAAAATGTAATTAATTTTTTTTTGCATTTATTAAAACTTATTAACCAAAAACAAATTTATCTCGAAGCACTTTGGCAACAAACACTGCGCTTTCTAACATCAAGAAAAAAAACCAAATTAAATAACAATGTAAATAACAGTGCAAGTATATACAAAATAAATATAAAAACATAAGAAAATATATAAAATTAACAAATATATAAAATATATACCAATTCACGCAAGTGATATTCAGATAAACAGTCTTAAATCTCTTGACTAGTTGAACACACTTTTTAAGTAATAAATTTTTGATACGCATCTTGCTGCATCGCTTTTGTTCTTAAAAACAAATGTTGGCAATAAAAAAAAATAATGCGTTAATTTACAAAATGCAGTCTCATTTTATGATACGCAGCAACGATCATTATGTACTCTGTATTTCGATACTAAACTTGTATAAGAAATATATATTAATTTTTTTCCCTTGTTATTTTCCATTTTTTCAATACGTGATTAACAAATAGTAGACGTAACAATGATCGCTTCTACGTTGTCTTTGATAGGAACCAGTTTTATATTTTTCTTTCTTTTTTTTTTTATCTGACTTAAAGACGATTTGTCGTATATAATCTATTATGTTTATACATATATATACATATGTATACACACGAAATGCACGAAGTATACAATTTAACCGATCCATGTTTACATTGTGTATTTAACATAACGCCGATGATACTTGTCGATGTCATACTCTTGAGAATATAGAATTATTTAATTGTATTTAATTAATGCTAGAATTCTTTGAAAAAATATTGATTTACTTTAAAGAAGCGTTTACTTGTCGTATAACTATGTAGTAAAAAATAATAAAAAATGTTTTTATTGAACTCTTTCTTTACGGTGTATGTAGCCGCAAATATAATATCTTTGTACGGAGAAATATGCCGTGAATAAAAACTTTGCCATACATTNAGCGTAACAATTAATGTAGCATAACAATTAATTTCGTAACTTTAAACTGTATGTGTGTGTATTGTTATGTGTATTATTATGTATTATATGAGTGCCGACTATAGTCATCAGGCCATCTCAAATAATTGTACCTTAAACACGTGTATAAGTACGCGAATAAAGTGTTTTATTATTCATATAAACTCGGAAGTGTTTTATTCAATGAACACTACATATCTGATGATCCTAACGATAGTAGCCAAGTGTAGAAATACCAGAAGTAACTTCAATAAAGTCCAGGAGTCCAGTAAAGGTTCTTGTGGCAAAAATAAAAGCGGAAGGATCATTTCCATTGGTGAGTCCGTTCCCTGCGACAAAACTACAACTCTCCTTCGTAATTAAAGGGTGGCGACTTGAAAGATTACCTCAGAATATACTACGGATCGGTTACAACTTAACTTTGCAACCGACGGGTTTGGAGGTTGTCTCCCCTTTGCCAGGTGACGTGGCGGAGGCAGCAGAAACACTTCAATAGCCTATGTCGGCGCCGGATGATGAAAAACAACGTTATTAATAGTAACACAATACAAAAAAGACTATTTTAATCAAAGCGTTTATTTCATAAGAGCGGGTATCGGATCGCATGTAAATATATTTAACCATTTTTGTATTTTTTATTCTATATTTACTATATATATATTTTTGTATACTTATATTACTTGTTTCACAATTCTACTCTGGGTGAATAATGTCCATTGTGCGTTAGAAGCAGAAGATTTTGATTTATTTTTATTTTTGTTTTAGAGTAGTTCTATTAGAAAGGGGGCTACTCGCCAAACTGACGTTTAGCAATGTCAGAAATAATTGTAAGGACTAACTTTTCAGTTGTTGGCGGAAATCCTGGAATTGGCTTATTCACGTGTTTTGAGCGTGGGTACAAATTTTGACCCACAATTCTGAAAAAGATAAAAGATAGGTATTTTAAGTTAGATAAGAATCTAAAACTGATTTCTTTAAAAGTCAGAGTGACTGCACCGATTTCCTGATCACTTATTGGAGAATTATATCTGACAGAAAAGAAAACAATTAAGTTGTTGAAAGAAATTAGTGCTGATATTTACCTGGTTCATTATCCCACGAGGCCCGGGTTGGTCCGCTTCATCCGGGGGTCAGTACGGCAGGCACCTGAAACAGAAAGAAAGTTAGTAAAAACATCGAAGTAAGAATTGTCGGTCAAACTTTGATGAGTGGTTGAACTTTTAAAGTTAAGTCAATTGGTAAAGTATAAGCTACAATTGAAAAGGCTAGTTTTTGGACATTTTTGGTTTAACACTGTTTTGATTTGAGCAATCCAAATTGTGATTGAGACTCCACGTGTGAGATAGTAAAAGGGTAATGAAAATAGAAAGAAAATTAACGGGGAGTAAACGTAATGTTTACTCCGGCCGGACATCTTAACCACGGTTCAGTGTGTGACCTGGAAACGGAATAGCTCGAGAAAAAAGAATTAAAAAGATTAAAATTGTTGTCGAGATTTTGCGTATGCGTCAGTTTCTGACAAGCAAAGCGATCAGGTGAATTTCGCCCACAATTGAAATTGAGTATACTAACCCATTGCGTGACGCCACGGTTATACCATAGTCCATCTGGGGAAAAATTCAATTGTTCGCGATACTTAGCCTGTGTGACTGATATTAGTTGAGGAAACGTCCCTAATAATTGCGGCCACAATTCTAAGGTTAGTACTTACTTGAGATCAAACCATCCGGGACTACCTTTATCTGAAAGGCGAAGAAATTAATTGTTGCGGATATTGCGTGTGCGGATAGATCTTTCATGGACTAAACGATCGTGCAAGTTTTACTCACAATTAAAATTTCGCGATTCTAACCTGTCGGGTGCAGTTGTGACCGGCAAATTAGGTCGAAGATTGTACAGAGATTACGGTCGCCACTTATTTTTGCCAAAAAATAAGAAAATGCTTATTAACTTCTTTACGTTGCAGGTACGACTTACCGGACGACGTCACGGGAGCTCGGGACTGGATCGCCTCACCAGAGACCTTTGCCAGAGAGTATACTTCGCACACAGGTAAGTAAAAATACGACTACGTCTTTTATAACATTAATTAGTCTTTTATTTGCAGGTACTGACTGGTACACAGTACGCGCTTTACTGCGTAACGATAGCTTGAGTGTTTCTCGTTTTCAATAGATGTTCGCTGTGCGAGCATTCGAGATCGACTGCGGCAGGACGTTCCTCGCTGCGCAGCCTCACTGTTGCGCATGCGCAGTTTGACTTTCCATAAACCTTCAAAATATAAATGTTTACAAAACTCTTTTTTTTTTGCTTACTTTACCAACTTTGCCCCTGGTCGCTTTTAATTTAAAATTGTTTTAACCTTTCCTTAAACTAACCAATCACCGTTTAGCAGGTTAAATTTTTTGAAGTTTCTGGAAAGTCGCTTAAATTTAAAACTTAGGTTGCTATATCACATGCGCGTGCACTTGGCCCGCAATTTTTAACTTTTGAACTTTTACCACGAAGGTTGTCAAACTTGCATACCAACGTTACACTTCACCCACAAGTCCTTTACCATTGTCAGAATCAGTTTTCAGTACTTTTGGTAACCTTTACATACCCGACCACAATTTTGAAAACCCTGAAAATGTTAAACTTACTACCCCGTTAGATTCCTAATCCAAACACACGTTACCTGGCACAATTTCGTCAACTTTTCTAGTTTTCAAATTTTCTATAAATTTTCTTGAAACGACCCCACTTGACGAAAAACAGCTTCTGACAATTTCCTTGTTTGTCTAACATCCCATTTTTCAAACTTCTGGTTGACTTGCACGTTCCTTTCCAGACCTGACTTTTTAATAAAATCTGAATATAAGAACGTTAAGAGCCGTTCACAAAATGTTGTGCGTGAATGTGCTATATATATATGCATGTATGCACATATAAACAAATTCACGTTTTTACGTGTTTTTTTAATTGAAATTTCAATTCATAAAAAACTATGCAGGATGCTATACTTGCATCTCATGTATGAAGGAACCCATATACCCCCCGAACTAATTTTACAATATTGCGAAAAAAACTCCTTAGCCAGGAGTCGAACCTGGAATCTCCGGCTTTCCGGGCCGTCGTCTTCCCTGTTAGGCCACCGAAGCACTTGGAGTTCGTCTCGCAATATTTCGTATATCTATCAAATATGATTAGATCTGTTTAATACCGCTTCTTCCTCCAGCGTAAATTCTAACAATTACTGATAAATTGAGATTACTCTCAGGCTCTATAAGTCTTAAACTACTAATATTTGAATATAAGGACGTTAAGAGGGGTGATACTCTATTGACCACAGTACGATTCGACACCGCTCGATTCGACACAGATTTATTCGACACCAAATTATTCGACACCGTACGATT
>NW_018022548.1:0-3299 GCF_002006095.1 Pseudomyrmex gracilis | reverse complement strand
TTTGTGTCGAATCGTACGGTGTCGAATAATCTGGTGTCGAATCGTACGGTGTCGAATAATTTGGTGTCGAATAAATCTGTGTCGAATTGATCGGTGTCGAATCGTACTGTGGTCAAACGGAACACGCCCCGTTAAGAGCCGTCACAGGATGTTGTGCGTGAATGTGCTATATATACACTGCCGTCGAAAAGTGTCCGGACAATGCTTATATCTAAAATTGAAGTCTTCTCGCGTCTTCTTCAGGCTTCTCGTATTAGTTTTCCTTTAGCAGTATTTGACCTCATGGTATACTCAAACTGTTTACACAACATACATAAAGCTCGATCTGTTTATGCGCCGTTGCTGCGTAACACTAGTGATCCATCATTATTCGGAAATCAGCCTAGCGTTACAGTCAAAATTTTGTCTTGACTAAACTGCTCTGTAGTATTATTTTCGTACTCAACTTCACAATATCAGTTGTTTACATTGATAACAGAACATACTGGTAAGTATTTTAGCTACTGTTATTTCACTTGTAAGTTTAAATCGAATTTTTGAAAGAACACTATCACGTAGTATTTTTCATTTTTTTCTCAAGGAAAATGGGTCGAGGACCTAGTTTAAGCATAGAAAAACGTGCAGCAGTTACTGCGCTTCACGATGACGGTCGCAGCATACGTTATATTGCGGAAAAATTGAAAATACCGCGGTCCACCGTAAGCGATGCTATTACGCGCTTTAAAGAAACCGGCTGTAACAAGGACAAGGCTCGCACCGGGAAGCCTCGAGTTACTTCCAAATCAGAGGATAAGTCCTTAGTTCTAATGTCAAAAAGAAATAGGAAGCTTACCGCACCGGAAATCCAATCGCGGTTCAATGAAAATCATAATCATCAAATATCAATAACTACTGTTAAGGATCGTTTGTGCACAAAGCCAATCTTTGGGGTAGAGTTTCCATTAAAAAACCGCTTCTCCGGCGCGGGAACAGGACGAAGAGGCTTCAGTGGGCTCAAAATCACAAAGACTGGACCATCAAAGATTGGAAAAATGTTTTGTGGACCGACGAATCGAAGTTCGAAATTTTTGGCCACAAACGAAGAACGTATGTCCGTCGGGCGCCTTCGGAAAAAATGCACCCAGACTGCATAACTCCTACAATTAAACACGGCGGAGGATCCGTGATGGTGTGGGGATGTTTCAGTTATACGGGCGTAGGAGATCTCCACAAAGTCAAGGGAAAACTTGACCAGAAAGACTACCACTCGATTCTGAGGAGGCATTGTATCTCGTCCGGCAAACGTTTAATTGGTCGGGGATTTATCATGCAGCAAGACAATGATCCCAAACATACCTCTAAATTATGTTCTAATTATTTGCATCAAAAAGAGGAAAGCGGAGAGCTCAAAATGATGGTATGGCCTCCTCAATCTCCGGATCTTAATCCTATTGAACTTCTGTGGGATGAACTCGATCGCCGAGTTCGGAGAGTCTGTTCCACTTCTCAAGAGCACCTTTGGGAGACTCTCGAGAAAGAATGGAATGAAATACCAAATTCTGTATTGAAAAAAACTCGTAGAAAGGATGCCGCGATTGGTGAAAAAGGTTTTGTCCACCAAAGGAGGTTGGTTCGATGAAAAAAAGGTGTGAGTTTTAAGCTAAGAATGGGTTCTAATTCGTGAAATTTTCAGTTTTTGTAAGTTCTAATTGTAAACTAAATAAAATTTATTTTGTTTCTCATGATTAGCGTTTTTATTAAGAATTTTTCCGACTTATACCGTTGTCCGGAAACTTTTCGACGGCAGTGTATATACGTGCGTGTATGCACATATAAACGAATTCACGTTTTCACGTGTTTTTTAAATTAAAATTTCAATTCATAAAATCATACAGGATGCTATACTTGCATCTCATGTATGAAGGAACCCATATACCCCTCGACCTAATTTTAAAATATTGCGAAGAAAACACGTGAAAACGTGAATTCGTTTATATGTGCATACACGCACACACACATATATATATATATAGCACATTCACGCACAACATCCTGTGAACGGTTCTTAAGAGGATGCTGAACCGTCCTGTTTTACCATCATTTCGTATTTCCATTTTTTGTGAAAACTATGAATCGGAATAAAAAATGCTTCTCCAGAAATAAAGAAAAGATAGTAAAGAATAGGATAAAGCCTAAAAATTTAAGAAAAACAAAAAAAAGTTGTTAGACTGTTTTTACAGAAACTACATTTTTACTTTATATGCAAAATTGGCCATATAAATCCAAATAAAAATACCTTTAGCTCAAACTAGAAACATAGACAAATATTTTGAGTGCTTCAAAAAAGATTTTGAAGCCTTGTGAGACAAGAAAACTGAGAAATACGATTAGTACAATTTTAGCAAAAGCGTCAGAGAGAAACATATGTCTATCCTTGGCTCTCTCATGTCATCTATCCTTGTTTTGGTTTGATTCGGTCCCGAGAGATGGCGCCACCTACCCGATAGCATAGCGGTTGAGTAGCAGCTGAGCGAACTTTTGCCAGTGGTTCAGCATCCTCTTAACGTCCTTATATTCAGATATTATTAGTTTAAGATTTATAGAGCCTGAGAGTAATCTCAATTTATCAGTAATAGGTAGAATTTACGCTGGAGGAAGAAGCGGTATTAAACAGATCTAATCAAATTTGATAGATATACGAAATATTGCGAGACAAACTCCAAGTGCCTCGGTGGCCTAACAGGGAAGGCGACGGCCCGGAAAGCCGGAGATTCCAGGTTCGACTCCTGGCTGAGAAGTTTTTTTTGCAATATTTTGAAATTAGTTCGGAGGATATATGGGTTCCTTTATACATGAGATGCAAGTATAGCATCCTGTATGATTTTATGACTTGAAATTTCAATTCAAAAAACACGTAAAAACGTGAATTCGTTTATATTGTTACGCGGGGGTCACCGCGTATGTGTCGCGGGAGCCGCGTGAACGGCGCGCGATCGGTGTGACTGTCGGTTACCGGGCGACGACGGGTTGTTGAAAAGAAGAGAAGCAAGAGAGAAGAATCGCGACCGCGGAACTGTCACGACGCGTTTGCACATCTGGTCCTGTATTCTATAATTATCGTTGTATTTCGAGTTGTAATAAAGTTCTTTAACGAGAAACCGCGTCCTTTTTTGGCCGCGGGTGTGAGTGCGAATCGCGGAGACCGGCGACAGAGCTGAACCGCCACTGCGGACGTAACAATTTGGGGGCTCGTCCGGGATTTGAGAGATCGAGTTTGAAAGATCAGCGGAATGGCTCTGGTGCATTCGCCGCGGAGAACG
>NW_018022547.1:7287-20750 GCF_002006095.1 Pseudomyrmex gracilis | reverse complement strand
TAAGAAGTTGCTCATTTTTTAAATTTAGCAGACGACAAAGTTTTGTAAAATATAAGTAAGTGAAGATTTGGCAACATGTTATGAAAGAGACGAGAGGAGAGAAAGTGCGCGCAGCATAAAAAAACGTACGATGTAGGAGATTATCATGATTCATAAATAAATATTTAACTATTTTTTAAGTAATACAAATCATAACCTATACCAAATGTTCACGATGATAAGTTTATACATGTGTATGTGTACACATATATGCTGAACTCTGTGTGTGCGTGTCAGTGGTGCTCAATTTTTTCTTTACTTTCTACACTTACTTGTTGGTACGCCACAAGTACAAGTGGATGAGCTCCACTGAGGCTCAATAACTACCTTAACGATATTACGTAAGCTGCAGAGAGGCGTTGCTGAAGCGCTACTTAACATTTTACCGCAATGCAGTTGTTCTCTTGCGCACTTTGTCACACAAAATACGTAAATTAAATTTGTTAAAAAAAAACGCCCTCGGTCGTGTGTCTGAAAGTAAACGTTACGTCTCTCCCTCTCTCTCTCTCTCTCTCTCTCTCTCTCTCTCTCTCTCTCTCTTTCTCTCTCTTTCTAAGAAGCTCGTTCTAAAATTAACTCTCTTCCCTCAGCCGCGGCGATTGGAAAATATTCGCCAACTAGTCTCTTAATTTAGTTTCTTTTCGCACAAACGCCGATTCCGACTCGCGTGGTCTTGAATTATTTTTGCAACGTCACATTGTCGCGATTATGAAAGAAAACATTACAATATTTGAGAAAACTGATCGTCTTCTAAAATATAAAATAAACATTATTTTTCTCTCAAATTGCTCACTCGCGCGATGGAGCTTGTGGGGATTCCGTTGCATGTGAGGGATCCCCGGTAAAGGGCCCTTTTTTCCATCCGTTTTCTTCGATACGGTAAGGCCTCGCGCACGCGAGGTATCCTTACCTTATCTAACCCCATCGGCGTTGTTTTTCAGTTCGCAGTGCGTAATCGCGCAAACTCGTTATTATGGCATTGCATGCAGAAATGTCGGAACGCGCGGATCGCGTCGCTAATTTGCGTTGATAATGACCACGTTTACGAGGGAGAGAATTAGCCGGCAGGTGGCGAGAAGAGAGAAAAGGAGTGAAACGAGAGGGGTTCACAAGCCGATGCAGCCGCAGTAACGGCAGCGGCGGCGACGGTTCTCCTCTGATCCGAGAAAATGCGAGAGAGCGCGCCGCGCAGCTTTCGCGACCGTGAGAATGAAATACTCTCGTGTGCGCCTCCGCGCCGCGTATAAATATTCATGTCACATAGCAGCACGGGGAGCTTGCATATTTAAGATGTATTCAACGGGAGGATAATGTGTTTACTGCGGCGAGATGTGTCTTGATACCTCGGCTAAGGTAACGCGAGAGCTTCAAATTCAATATTTCCACCTGCGCTCTTTGTTATCTCGAAAATTACACACCCGTATAGATACATCATCCAGATATATTCTTCTCGCAATCGTATTAGAAAACTACCTGTGAGAAAAAGACGTCTCGATTTTTTTTCTCCCTCGAGTTAAAAAAATTCAATTACGCGCGAGAACAGGTCGTTTGCGTAATCGTTTGCGCAAATCTCTCACGTATAATACATCTGCTTTAACATTTTTTTCTATTTGATATAAAAATACGCACGCACGCTATAGAATTCGCTTGTGTTACAAACAAAAAACTGCGTAATAGCGAAGAAAATTTTCGCTCAACAAATAAATACGTCGTCGCGACCGCGACAAAAACCAAAGAGATGCCAGTTACTTACCTGCCAGGCGTTGGAGTCCAGAGCGAGGTAAGACTTTGTTAGCGTCCTCCGTAATTGAAGAATCTGCGAAGCACTCGGGAACTCCCGCTGATCGGCACGCTGAGCTCGTCCAGCTTGTCACTCAAGTTCCGAGATGATCGGCAGGCGGCATCTTCCGTCAGTAGTTTCGTCAAACGTTCGAACTGTACTGGAAACAATCGCCAAAGTATATGCGGATTAGTAATTACAAGGATAGCGGGCCGGCGAACAGTTGTTTTTTAATCTGCGATTTAAATAAAATCATTTTAAAAACTTTTTGAAACTAATATACGCTACGAAACTCTTAAAAACTGAAGTTTGGAGAGTTAATTATAATGTGCGGAATATTGTACACCCGCCATCGCGTTTTAATTACAAAAAGAAAGAACAAAAAAAAACTAGATATCAACTGCACACGTTCAACAAATCCGCGATCTTCGTGAAAATCAATTTCTCGAAATTCATATTCGACGAGGTTTTTTGCCACGTGCGCGAATAAGGCGCGCATAACGGCGTGAAATTTGGACGACAATTTTCCGCGACGAGTACAACAAAAATGTGAATTACTTTTGTCAGTCGGGAATCCCTGGGGCGTCGCGTCAACGGATCGGGAACTTAGTTAAGCAAAGTTAAATACGGCTCCCCGAGGTGGCACGACCGCTTTTTAATTGCACACTTTCACAAAACGAAAAGATATTCCAAGACGCCCGGAAGGTAGAGATTATTATCGTTCCATTCTCTCTCCCCGACTATTTTAATAAAAATGTTCGAATCATGCGCGAATACATATCCGCATACATGTTTCGACACAAGACGCGTGCATGCAACTACCAAAAGATGTGCGAGAAAATTCCGAGTTCTAATCGAAAAAAGAAACGAAATAAAAACACACAATTCGCGATAAAAACACGAATAACCAGAACGTCAGAACAACATTTATACACGCGCTTCATTATAAATCGCAAATGGAAATGTTTTTGTTTTTGATACAAAAAGAAAAAAAATGTTATAAGTTCTGCGGGTAAATAACCGGGTTTGATCACGTGATTTGTAGACGAAAATATTTTTATTCGAACGAACAATCGCTCTAGTTCGGGCAATGGCGATGAACTTTTGGGGACTAATTCATTGTTGAATCTCATCAAGAGCGATATTTATAAACAGCCTATTGAACGCCATTATTCGTTCAAGTTTTCACAATTAAAACGCATAATGCCGCATCTTTCAATACGCGTTCGTGATTCATATATGGAAATTCGAGAAAATCAAAGGACATCATCGTTATTAATTTTACACGCAGGACATAACAATATATTTTCCGTGTAAATGTGTGTGTGTGTGTGTGAATGATATGTACTATTTTAATCAAAACGCTTTGCATTAAATGCATCATTTATATCAAACGGTTATCATATCAGCGAGACTTCAACATCACAATGAAACGCACATGTGAAAACCAAACGATATTTATACTTTTCACGTATATAATGGGGGTATTTCTGAAATTCTACAGCATTCTAAAATAAACAAACTGTTTACCTCAACTCTCTCTCTCGAGAAACACTGCTCGTGCGCGCTTGTCAAAAAGTTTTGCATTACGAATTTTTTTTTTCTTACGGGTCTTTAACGTGCCTTCAGCCACCTGCACAGTTTTGTTGGCTATATGACACACATTATCTTCTCTAATATTCTCGTTATTCTATGCTCTCGTTTTTCTTTTTTTCTTTATGCTGAATGTGAGGGGAGGGGGATGTGCAGTGGGGACTACAACCACGCGATACACGGCCGTCTTTTCACAGTGGGCGTGCCCATCTGTGTCGGGCTCGTGCTCAAGATGTTATGACTAAGATCGCCTTGTGAGAGGGGAATTAATTCGGGAATACACTCGAATTAATTATTGGAGGTCCGATTAAGTTCGCCGATCAACCAATAAACTTGGTTGAAAGAGATCAGCCCGGAAAAAATCCTTAGGTGGTGAGCGGATTCGAACTCGGGATCTCCAGGTTCGCAGCCCCTGCACTCAGGCCGCGAGACCACTGGGCCGGTCTTTGCATTACGAAAATTTATAGTTTGTCCGTCTGTTTATTTACTTTTACCAGACGGGAAAGAAGGGAAATATCTCCCCATTGTACATGGTCTTACATGAAACACAAAAAACAACTTTTATTTTTTAAATTTGACGGAGATAACACGCGCGATACCTATCTCTTTATCGTCGAATGTATTATTATAATATACCGGGACGTCTGAGAGTTCCCTAAATTTACTGTGTCAGCTGTGCGTTAATTAAAATGTGCTTAATTAAGGCGGTTAATTAAACATTGTCTAAACAGCTTTGGAGATTACGCGAGCACTCATTTCGAACCTTCCCGGTTCACGCCTGTAATACTCAAGAGTTCGTGTTAAAAAAAAAGACACAGTCTGATGGTATATTGTCTCGGCATTTCACCAACGATGCGACACAGGCGCAAGACACAACGAGAAATAAGTAACATTCCTTGTGTTTTGTTATTTATTTATATTGTTTTTTTTCCGGAATACACTCTCGATATGGTGTAAAAGTCAAACTTTGACGGCGCGTCTCGAAAATATGACGTCGTCAACTCACCTCTCGCTTTGTATTTCCGGTCTCGCGACGATTCGCCGATGGGCGACGACGACGATGACGATGACGACGACGGTAGCGGTTGCGGCGGCTAAACCGGCAAAATTCGCGTTGTCGCGCAAAACCTCGTGCAAAAACTGAACGCGCAGGAGAGAAAACAGTTTTCGGCGCGTGTCCTGCGAGCGAAGGCTGGTGTGCGCACGTACGCACACGCGTGTTCTCGTAACTTAATCTGCGAGAGGATTATCGGAAGCTAATTCGAAACACAGCAGTAGTTGTTTCTCTCTCTTTTCTCTCTTTCTTTCTCCTTGTATTTCTTTGTCCTTGTCAGTCCCGCGCTCCTTTCGGCCGGATCTCTCTTCTTTCTTTCCCCCTTTCTTTTTCTTATCCCCTCTTTATCTCCTCGTTCACTCCTACCCCACGCTCTCGCAGTCTTCCTTTCTCTCCCCCTCTTGTAAGTATCGATGCTGAACGGTGGTGTATGTGATACTCGTTTGTGTCTTGAGATTACTTGATAGCTCGTCAAAGATAGAGAGAAGACCGGCGCGGAATTCTCGACGATGGCAGTCTTGAGGACGCGCACTACGCGCCACAAGAAATATGCACGGAAAATAAGGGAAAGTGAGAAAAAGAAAAAGAAAAAAAGCGGTGTATAAGCGCATCAAAATAACTTCCGTTTTCGCGCGCGTCACGTCACGTTACGTTACGTTACTTTACGTCGCGTTTGCGGTGTGTCGCGTTTTCCGTTGTATCTCGTGCCGTGTCCGTCCTCCCGATATGTGTTGGTCCACCACGCGTCGCGACGTTGCACTGCGCTCCAGGCGAGAAAGGCGCCGCGGCGCCCCTCCCCCGCTCTCCCTTCCGCAATCCCTCGAACATCCCCGTACCACCAGCCGCTCCCGCCGCAATGCGCCTCCGCCACCACCGCGGCGCGTACTATCGCCTGCCCCCGCGGGGGTGTGGTGCCTCCGCCTACAGTCACACGACGGACCCTACGCGGCCCTGCTCCATATAACCTGCCTGCCGCGGAGAGAGACGACGGATTGGTCTCTTTTTTGTTATCGCTATTTTTGGGGGGTTTGTAAGTGTATCCTAACACCAGGACTGGCCCTGGAGTACTGCTTCAGTGTTGGGATCCCCCAGTAGGCCTGGTGTTCGGCCTTTTCATTGTCCGAGCCAGGGAAGTTAGTTACGCTCCTGGCTGAGGTAGGCTGGTTAGGTGTCGGAGCCTGTACTACGGCTCAACGACAACGAGCCTCATTGCTCACTTTCACGGAATGAGGCTTGGTCTATTCCATTATTGTTGCTCATTGCGCTAAGACCTTTGTTGCTGTGACAACAACAAAAGGAGGCTTACGAGTCTCCAGCGTTGTCGGGGTCGGATTGGTGACCCAGTAGATGCCTCTCTCTTTCTGCTGTCTCCTTAGCGAGCATGACTGTCTCGCAGAAAAAGACTACTGCATCCCAAACATCCACGCTGGCGGTCATCCACCGGAGAAGGACCGGGAGGGACAAGTCACTGCCAACCACTTCACGTAGGGCCGCGCGTTTATTCTCTCACGCGGGGCACTCTGCAAGCGTGTGGCAGGCAGAGTCTACTGCTACGCCGCAGTGCTCGCACTCAGGCAATCGGACTTTCCCGATGCGGTGCAGGTACTCACCGAAGCACCCGTGCCCGGTGAGTACCTGCGTAGTACGGAACGTTAGTTGGCCGGCATGCGGCCGATCCACCCATTTCCGGATGATGGGTCCCAAAGCCTCCCGGAGTTCTGGGGCAGGCAATCGTGGATCTGACACGCGGGCGCACCACTGCCTTATCATTGTTTTGTGCGCACGGGCGCGAAGTTCTGACACATCGGGAAGAGGATCCTCCAGAGGACGTCCCCGTAGCTCTCGGAATACCTCACTCAGGTATAACGCCTGCAACTCGAAGGGCGGGGTGCCAGCTAGCATGTCGGCCGCCACGCCCGAAACCGTGCGGTAAGCGCACACAAGGAGCGACGCTAGAGTTCGCTGGAGCCGCCGGAATGCAGCGCGGCCCCAGGTGTTCCGGAGGAGATCGTCGGCCCACACCGAGGCTCCATACAGAACTATAGACGTGACGACCATAGCACACAGGCGGCGTCGATGTTCGCCCGGGCCACGTAGGTTGGGCATGAGTCGCCCAAGAGACGCCATCACACGTTCGCCTCGCGCTAGTACCGCCTGAAAATGAGCGCGGAAGGACCACTGCCCATCTATCAGTAGCCCTAGGTACTTCATATGATGACGGATGGGCACATAGGCCCCCGCCAGCTGAATACCTTCAGGCAGCGGATCATGGTGGCAATCAGTGAAGGCAACCATCTCCGTCTTTTCCGGGGCGACCCGGAAGCCGAGACGTTGGATAGAGCGGATAAGCATCTCGGTGCTCAACATTGCGTAATTGGTCGCCACCGCGGATGCTCGGCCCTCGGCTACAGGGAGGGTGTCGTCCGCATAACATATCAGGCGACATCCAAAAGAAAGCTCCTCGCGTAGGATCTCGTCGTAGGCGATGTTCCACAGGAGTGGTCCCAAAACTGATCCTTGCGGAACACCGCACACCACGCCTCGCCGGTACAGGTCGCCGTCCTTGTCGACGTAACTAATCCACCGTTGGTGGAGATAGTCGCCGACAATAGCGCGAACATAGTCGGGGAATGACCGGCACTCCATGGCCGACAGTATAGCCCGCCAGGGGACTGAGTTGAAGGCATTTGATATGTCAACGCTGACAGCTACCGCCACTTTGCCCCTAGCAACGATCTTCTTTGTGTATTGACGGAACCGCAGAAACGGATTGATCTCTAATCTAACCTAATCTAATCTTTTTTTAATTTTTTTTTTTTACATGGGGAAAATCCATTACGGATACTCTGGCCCTTGAGGGAATAAGACCAGGATTATGTGGGACTCCCTTCCCTGGCCCGCGAGTCAGGGAAGGTATACCCATTAAAACCCCCATGGTGTGCCTGCTTGCTCGTCGTAGGGAGGGTCCGGTACCCCTGTGCTAGGATAAAGCCTTGACCCTTCCTCGAGCACATTTCTCGCAGGAGGAGGACTGTTGTTCTCCTCCCTGCGTTACCACTAACTTAGCGGCGTCACGGGACACACGCCGCCGCGCCGCTTCTTCTCTGGGGATCAAGTGCAGGGACAAGTCGGAGTCCTCACTCCGACTCGTCACGGCCCCCGTAGCAGGGACTTCTCTCCCTGGGTAACGAGTTTACCCGGGGAGGCTGCTGCATACCATCACGTACCCGAAAGTGCCCCGCTGGGGCGGTGGGCTAACGAGGGAGCCGGCTCCCCCGACACCCACCGCCCCAGCCCCCCTCCCCGCTACTGGTGCAAGCGGGGAGGGATCTACTGTCATGAGGGAGCCCTTGGACCCCGAGGACGCGCGCGGGAAGCGGAGGCAATCCTACACCCCGCTCGCACGCGGCCCCGGGGCCCCGTTGCATGGAGAGGGGCTCTCCCGTTCTGTGGCCTCTTTCTGCTCTAAGACCTCGGAGCAGAAAGAGACCACAGCGCCCCACATATCCTCATCTCCGGAGGCTAATGCTTTGAGTAGGCCCTACAGGGAGAGGTCTGCACCTATCTTGGTGACCAGTGCTTGGCGCTCTCCGGACCACCGTGGACACTCCTCCATCGTGTGGTCTACCGAGTCACCGGCCGCCCCGCACGCGTGGCACTGTGCCGTCGGCTCCTTGTTAATGCGACACAAGTACTCCCCAAAGCAATCGTGCCCGGTGAGCACCTGCGTCACACGATAAGTAAGGCGTCCCTTCTTTTCCAACCATTCCCGCAGGTGGGGTCGGACGACCCGGACAACTTCCTGGGCGTTCGCTCGTGATTCGCCCAGGAGTTCCTCCCAACGTTGGAGGAGTTGTTGCCGGGCCTGGAGTTTTGAATCGGCGAGGGCCTCCCAGAGGGCATCTCCCTCCACGCCCTCCCGCAGCAGCTCGACTCGGCAATCATACCGAGCCGAACATAACTGCGCGAGAAGGGCAAGGAGAGGTATCCCCGCCAACACTCCGTGGGCACCGTGCGGTAGCCGCGGATCACGCGGAGGGCGATCCTTCTCTGGACAGCGTGAAGTAAGCCAAACTTGCTCCGCGCGCCAGCCCCCGCCGCGACACCCGCCCACAGCGGTGACCCGTAATGGGCCACCGCGTGCACCTACGTTGGTAAAGAGACGGCGGACCTTCTTACGTGGGCCCCCGAGGTTCGGAAGGAATCTCGCCAGTGAGTTCGCGACCCTTCCGACCTTTGGGGCCAAACGAACAAAGTGCTCATCAAAGCGCCACCTCGGGTAGAGGTGAAGACCGAGATACTTAAAAGTTGTACCCACCTTGACCCGTGTCTCACCTATCTTGAGGCTGAGTTCCGGCACCCGCTTACGGGGGAGGCCATGAAACCACATGGCCTCCGTTTTGTGGACGGCCACCTTTAGACCCAGCCTCTCAATTCGGCTGACGACACAATTCGTGCTAGCTTCCGCCAAGACTCTGGCCCTCCTCCAGTTCTGCCCAGTGGCCACAACGAGAGTGTCATCTGCATAACAGATGACACTTGTGTCCCTGAGCAAGACGGCCTGGATCACCACAATGTACCCGAGGTTCCATAGCACAGGGCCCAGCACGGACTCCTGCGGAACCCCGGGTACATCTCCTTCACGTGTGGTGACCCATACCGGCCGGTATACTTGATCTCCTTGCCGCGGAAGTAATCCCCGAGAATCCTACGCAGACAGGGTAAGACGCGCCCTGACGTGATGGTCTAGCGCCCACTCTATACTATCCCAGGGGAGGGAGTTGAAGGCGTTGGATATGTCAAAGCTGACAGCCAACGCCACTCTCCTCTGCCCGACCGCTGCATCCGTGAGGGACTTAAGACGGTAGATTGCGTCCACCGTCAATCGTTCCCTCCAGAAACCGAACTGGCAGTCGGCCAGGTCGGGACCTACCCGCGACAGGTGCCCGACGAGACGGGCAGCAACCACGCTCTCGAGCAACTTGCCCACCTCGTCGAGCAGGCAGATCGGCCGGTACGCGGACGGCGAGTCCGCGGACCGACCCCTCTTACGGAGGAGAACTAGTTTGGCCTTCTTCCACGGTGGGGGGAACCACCCTGTTCTCAGGCAGTCGGAGAGTAACTGCCTGAGACGGGCCCCCAGGGGACTTTGTCCGAAGGCGAAGCTCACGACTTTTCCGGGCACGCCGTCGGAACCGGGTGCACTACTTTTCCGCGTCATTCGACGGACGGCAGCGGAACTCTTCTTCCGTGACCCCCAACTCGTCGGACCACTCTACAAGATCCGACTCCGGCTCCGGAGAGGGCCACTCACCTCTCCCGTCGGGGAAGAATGTTGACACTACCCTCTCCAGAAGTTTGGGATCGAGACTCTCCGTGATCGGAGAAGCCCATGGGCGAAGTTTGCCCATGACTAACTTGTAAGGGCGTTCCCACGGATCACCGTCAAGAGTTTCTAGAAGTTCCGTCCACGCTCTGGACTTCGCCTGAGTTATGGCTGTACGAAGGATTTTACGCGCCTCAACATACCCTCCGTACGCCAACTTCGCTGCTCGTGTCTCTCTGCCGCCAGGAGTGCGGCTGAGAGGACATGGTGTACCGGCGTCGGGACTTGATGCATGCCATCCTTCCGAGGGTGGCTATCTCGTCCGTCCACCAGTACACCGACCTCCGGTTCGGTGATCCCCGAGAACGCGGCATCGCCATGTCACAAAGATCGACAAGCGTTTTGGTGAGCCACCGAACTTCCGCCCGGAGGTCTCGCGGCTCGGCCGGAGATTCCGGCCATGCCGCGACCTGAAAAGCGACAAACAGGTACTCTGGGTCTAGCTTGCGCAAGACCAACCCCTAGGTTAGGGGTGTTGTGCCCTTAGTCACAACGGATTCTTTTGACATAAATAGCAGCAGATACAGGGAAAAAGTCCTCTTGTTTGGTTTTAACACGGAGTTTATTTCTATTTTAATACAATTCTTCTTTTTGATACGACGACGTATGGACTAATTCTGACGCTGCCATCCCGCAGCGTTCTTTTATGCCTCTTTTTGGGGGCACCGGGCAGCATCGCTTTGCCCGTACCACCTTGTATTGCAGCAAAACAATGTTGCACCACCCGCTTAACTCTGCTTAATCAGCACACGGAGACAAATCTGTCACTCTTGCTGATCAAGCAATACGCGCTTAAAACTACTTATCTCTTAAAACCAAATTGTGTCAGCTAAATATATATTCTTACAATAAAAGTAACAATTGTTTGGCAACTCGAAATAATAATAATAATACTCATATCATAAACACTATTTCACAATTTAGTAATTCCGGCACAACAGGGGTCTCCTCGTCGGCAAACGGCTCCGGAGCTGGTCAGGGAATACGGAGACCGCCATCGTGATAACGATGGTCCGACAAGGACCATCCATATCGTCCCTGACGCGCCAACCGGACACACGACGCACGGCAGATTGCGAGGCGAGAGTCACATCTACGATGGATTCCCCCCTGCGCCGCACGCACGTGTGCAGCGAGCCCTGATTCAAAGAAACGAGCCCGCAGACCGCCGTAAAGGTCTCTAACGCTAGGCCCCTCGCGTCCGTCCTGGGGGAACCCCAAGTACTAGACTTGGCGTTGAAGTCCCAGGACAAGCACCAGACGAGCCAGATACCGGCGAACCACCCGGCCCAGCCCGTCCAAAAACATCTCGAAATCAACGAGAGGTCCGGGCGGCGATGAGTAAACCCTTATAACCGCTAGTTCCCTCCACTGAACGGCAAGAAATCCCCTGCCTCTTTCTAGAGGAGAAAAGACTGAGGATTTATTCCCCCCCCCCCCACGGAAATACGCCGCGACCGAACCGTCTTCCGACCCCGACCACGACGGGTGGTCAAGGACATTGTACGGCTCGGCCACGACCGCGAGCACACCCCCTAATCTCGCGAGGCTCTGAACCATCAGGTCCTGAGCCCCGCGAGAGTGATTGAAATTGCCCTGAAGGAGGGTAGCCATTACGGCAATTGCGGTGTTTCCACCTCCATCATTTCCTCCAGGGCTTCGCTACTGGAGGAGGGCTGACTTGGCCCTCCCGCCATTTCCACTGCTGCCGCTACCGGTGCGACAGCAGAGGCTGCCTCCTGTGTGGGGGAAGGACCAGAGTCCTTTCCCCTTGTGGTCTTCTTCGCTCCACGTTTCCCCTTACAAGGAGTCGGGGCGCAAGAGGCTTCCCGCCTAGTTGGTGGGCAGCAGGCCGACCAAGGTCGGAGCACAGCAGACACTTGGCTGGTGCCTATCAATCCGCCGAGTGGTGGCCCCGACCGTCACACCGGAAGCACCGGTCCCGCCTGTCTTCCTCCGGCGCGGCGTAAGTGCACGTCGCAACGACGTGCCCGCGTCGGAGGCATCTGTGGCACTGCAGGGGCCGGCGCTCCAACACTTCTACCGTGGCCTGCACCCACCCTACTTTACTGGATCTGGTGTCCACGATTTTTCGCACTGCCGCGACGGGACACCGGACCCAGACCGTAAATAGCCGGTTGGGAGAAGCGCGAGCTCGGCCAACCTGGACATCTGTTGGCTGACAGCCTCCAACGGCTATCACGGCCTCCTTTACTTCCTCTGGGGTTACCGAATCGTCAAGGCTCTTAACGCGCATCTCGTACATTTTAACCGGCTTCGCGAACTTTACCCCGGAGTTTCCTTCTGTGGCGACCATCGCCGCAAAGAGCTTGTCAGCTCGTTCTTCACTGCCGTCACCGACGATCTCTATTATGAGAGCCCCGGTGATGGTTTTCTTGGGCCTAACGTGCTCAATCCCGAAGTCCTTCGGGTTGAGCTTGGCCCTTACCCTCGCGAACACTTCCCCCACCTCCTTTATCCCCGTTCCTAGGGCAGGGGTGAGGGTGATCGCCGCTGAACGCGGGGATCTACCTACATTGGGCTGAGGTGGGCGCTGTCCGGGCTTGGATCCCGGAGCAGCGGACTTCCCACCTCCTCCAGAGGCAGAAGGGGGATTCCCCTTCTGCTTTCCTTTTCTTCCGCCCCGACCATGTCTCTCGTGATGGGGCCGGGAGGGCAGGCCGGTCGAGGGGTTGGCTGGGGGATCCGGGCTGCTCCGGTGTTTAAGCCTTAGCTTCACCGGCAGCAGCTGTAAATTCTCTACCCCCTTCCCGTCCTTCTCCTTTTTTCCCTTTTTTCTTCTTCTACTTCTTTTTCCCCTGCGTAGCAGGAGAAGAAGAGGAGGCCCCCTCCTTGGGGGCGGTGGTAGCGAGAGGCTTGCCCCCCGTTCCCGTCTCCTTACCCATGGCACCCACTCCAGCGGAACCTAGCGAAGGGCAGAAGAACCGGAGGTGGATCTGCTCGTAGAAAATATCGAGCTTCTCCACGAGCTTCCCCATCAACCGGCCCTCCATCTCGCGAAGGCACTTTTTTTTTTTTTTTTTTTATATGAGGGGAAATGCGTTAATGCACCCCCGCCCTTTGGGGATTTGGGCGGGGAGTGTGGGACTCGCATACACTAAAACCCCTCAATGGCCTCCACCGGACATAATGGGGGAGCCTGTGGCAGCCGCGAGGCTATTACGTCTCCAGGCCCCCCCGAGTCCAAAACTTGTCCCCAAAGAACAACGCCCCTTATCACCGTTGCGTTTGGGGTTGCGGCAGGAGGAGGGGGCCATAGCCCTCCTCAAGCCGCTCCTCCCTGGAGACTTGTGCAATGGCGTGGCAAGTTCCCCAATTTGCCACACCAAGTCCCCGCCCCCCGTGACCAAAGTCAGGAGGGGTCAATACATGTTATACGCACCCCTTACCCGCGACCAAGCAGCACCATGACTGGGGCTGGGTCCAGGGGTCACGCCCGAGCCGTGACCCCCCCCATCCCGAGCACGGATACTGCCTCCAAGTCAAGCTTAATTGCCCGACTTGGAGGACTTAGGTCCCGGCTTTTCTCTTCTCGGTGAAGGGGAGGCTGACTTGCCTCCCCTCTGCCGCTTGGGGGAGGGCTCCTTAGT
>NW_018022547.1:0-6407 GCF_002006095.1 Pseudomyrmex gracilis | reverse complement strand
TTTTTTTGCATAAAAAAAAAAAAAAAAAAAAAAAAAAGGGCTCCTTAGTAGAGCCTCCTCCTGAACCCGGCGCTTTTGGCGCCGCACCTGTTTGTGTCCGGGGGCCAGCGACCTTACGGTCTCTGGTCTCGGACGCTTTCCTTTTGGGGAGAGGGAGAGGCATCGCGCCGTCCCCACTCCCCTTTTCACCAGTTTCCGGCAGTTCCCGGAAGCCGGTGGGCTCCTTGCTTGGAGCGGAGGCACCAGTGGCCTCCCCCCTCTCTCCCACGGTGGGCTTAGTGGTCTCAGAGGAGGCGGATGCGGGAGGGACGTCCCCCCACCCCTCGCCTTTCTCCGGCCACAGCCGGGCCAGGCTCCCCACCGGTGAGAGGAGGCAAACCCCCTCTCCGTTCTCCTCCCAGCCGGTGGAGTCTCCGCCGGACCCGGCACTGCGGGCCCGTCTCTTCTTCTTTTTTGGGGAGAGGTCAAGCACCGCCCCCTCCTCGCCCTCCTTGCCACCGGGTGGCAGCGTAGGCGCCGGAACTCCGGCGCCCCGCCTGGTGGCTACTTTTTTCACCGGCATGGGGGCGCAACTTGCGCCGCCCATCCGGTGGTTTGCTGGCTGCCCCGGCTCGCACACAACGTGCATTTAAGGGCAGCCTTACAGGAGATGGCGAGGTGGCCATCCTCCCTGCATCTGTAGCACGCCGTGCTCGGATTTACACCGGAGCACTTGCGTGCCACATGCCCGTACTCGAGGCACCGGTAGCACTGCATACGCCGTGCTGCCAGTGCCTCGACGGGGAGGCTGAACCCCATCTCTACTCTTCTGGCCCCTACTACCCGCCGGGCCGCCCGCAAGGGCATACGGGCTCACAAGGTCCCGTACCCGACGGCAGAGGAGCGAACCAGCCCAGTTCGTACCTCACTGGGCTGGCGTCCACCTGCCGCCGCTAATGCGGCGGTAATGTCCTCCGTGGAAAGGGGGGGCACCACGTCCCGCACGCGAATTTCTGCGTACTTTGTGGGACGGGTGAATCTTACCCCCTCAACGCCCTCGAACGCTTTCGACGCCCTCTCGACGAGGGCGTCGGCCTTCTCAGCTTCTCCAGGCCCGGGTACCTGGAGGAGCATGCCGCCATTGGCCGCCCTCTTTATCCAGAGGCCGGAAATTCCGACCTCCTTCAAATCGACGGCGGCCGCCGCCTTTTTCATTACCTCGGCATAACTGCCACCCTCCCCCACGGTAAGGAGGACGGCAGCCCCGGTTGGGAACCTGCCAAGTTTTGCCCTCTCCGCTGCCCCGGCGCGTCGACTCGCGCCAGCGGGAGTGGCGGAAGGGCGCCGTTTTTCCTCAGGAGGGGGAGGCTCTTTCCTCCTCCTTCGCGCCTTGTGCCCCACAACCGTCGCCCAGGTGGTCGGGGCGGGTACGGCTGCAGGCGCGCTTGAGGACTGAGGGGCGAGCTCTCTCCTAATTAGAGAGAGGATTCGCTTCTCCATCGCGTCCCCGATCTTGTCCGCCAAAAGGCGGACACATCTATCCTCCGGGAAGTCCAGAGGGGGATCTTCCCTGAGAGGCTCATCCGCCCCCCCCTCTGTTTGGACCCCCCGGGAGTCCGTCTTTGGCGGCGGGGTCGTCGCCGCGGTCGCCTTCGAGGAAAGCGCAGTCCACCGACCTGCGTCCCGCAATCCGCGACCTCCTTTCTCGACGCGCCTACGAGGGAAAAACCCTTCTTGTAGGCCGCGTCGAGCATCTCCCGGACCTTTTTATACCGGGAGGACATAATCCTCCCGGCCTCCTTGCTGAGTCGGAGCTTTTCTTCCAGCGTCCTGACGCGCTCATCCACGAGCGCGCCAGGCCCGGCCAGCTCCGACTCAGCCGCCTCTATTGGCATATAGGCGAGGGCAACAATGCCCTCGCCCAATCCTTTTATGGTGGCCGCCACGTCTTTAAGTATCTTCACGTACCGACCGTTAAGATTTTTAGACGTGGTGGCCACTTTCATCACGGCCTCCGCGGCAGTGTGCGTCTTCTGCACCATCTCCGCCGCGGAGGCAACCGGGCACGAGAGCCTGGAGGACGGCAGCTGGGCGGTGTCGCGCCAGCATTTGTCCTCCAGCTCTAAAACCGCATCCGCTCGTCTTGCAGCCGAAGCACGCTCTTCGGCTGCGACGATGCCGAGAAACTCGGCGGCGGTCGGCGGCCTTCCCATTCCCCCACTCGTGCTGGGGGCTGGCGTGGAGGCGTCCTCCTCTATCTCCATGTCCGAGCTCCCAGATGGAGGTGGGGACCCGGACAAGTCAGCGTATGTTGGGGAGCGAGAACGCTCCCCCGCCGGCTTTTTCGTTTTCTCTCCCCCAGAAGGGGCGCCAACGGCGCTACTCTTCGTGAGAGAGACCGACACCCCAAACATACGTCGCGCACCTAGCGCGAGTATGTTGGAACGCGCCCTCGCAGTCGTATGTTCCCTCCCCCACCCCTGCGGTGCAGGCGGAGGGTAGCCCATCTCGAGATGACGACATGGAGGTGCCTGGGACGGCAACACCCCCACACCGGGCCCTGAGTGTCCGATCACTCTGGGCCGGTAAGTTTCTCTCGTCTTCTGAGCTACTCATCATGTTAATCAGAAGAGTGGTTTAATTTCGGAGTTTTCCTTCTCCTAGGCCGGTTGACATCCAAGTCGTCAGACTGACGACGGTTGACGGGCCCGGCCTGCCCGGATTTGAAGTCAGGATTTACTCCCCTATCCCAGTTGTCCCCGTCCTTGGGGGCTAACGGAGCTGAGAACTCCGGGTTTTTGTTCGAGGTTTCCTTCCTCTATTTCCTCTCTTAGTTCAGGAACTCACCAGGGGCCCTTCCGAGCATGGGTGACCTTACCAGAGACTCAAAGGAGTCCCCGCCGGCATGGCCCCCTGGATCATAGTTCCCCTAAGCCCGGCCACCACGACAAGGTGGAGGGAAATCGGCCGGGTCGCGAAGGCACTTGGGGCCCTCATCAACCGCCGGCGGTGATGAGCATCGGGGCGCCTCTTGCACCCCCGGCTCGTCCCTTTCAGGGGAATCCCTGCCTGAAACCTCCATAGGCGCAGGAGGTGTGGTCTCTGCGTGAGGCTCCTCCGGCGCTCGAGAGGAAGACGGCTTGGGCGGCTGCCCACCTACCCTTGAGGAGGGGGTGGCTAGAGACTGTGAGAGGGGAGGGGTTAAGCGGCCCTTGGGCTTGTTCCCCCCTCCGGATCCCCCTCAGCCCCGCCATCCTGAAGGACGTAAGCTCTCTCCTTAAATCCACCAGCTCCTCGTGGAGCGCATTTACCTTCCCCTTCTGTTCTCTCTTTGAACACTGCCCAGTTTTGTCTGGACAGCGTTCCTCTCTTTTTCGAGGGAGGCAATCTTCTCGCGGAGAGTTGACATCTCGGTACCCAACCTGGAGTTGAGGGCCCCGAGGCGCCGAACCTCCTTCCCGGCATTTGTGCGGCTCGCCACGATGTTGACGGCCCGCTCCAGACCGACGGCCGCCTCTTTAAATCGGCGGACAAAGACACTCTTCAAGTTCTTTGACTCGGTTGCCATTGAGTGTACTTCTGCCGCCAATTTAACCACTTGCGGTGGAAAGACGTGCCACGCACGTCGAGATGCTTCTGTTACCGGAACGCCAGCGACGTGTTACACACGTCGTCAGGCGATTGTTGCAGAAAGAAAAATGACGTGCGTGGCACGTCAATTGTGACGCATTTATTTATTAATAAATAAATTTAGTATTCATACATATATAATTTTATCATCAGTTGATGCGCGTTCTGGCACGCGCAACCGTGAATTTCTTTGCACCGCAAGTGGTTAATTGCCTGTCCTACAACCTGCTCGGTCGCTATGACAGCTGACACCGCGACCGCAGCAGGCTGTCCTTCCGCAGTGCCCTCCGCCCGGTCAAGGGAAAGGGGCAGGCTCATGGAGCGGGTTGCAGCTTGGAAAGCCTCAGATTCCTCCAACAACTCCAGTTCGGCAACGAGCTGCATCTCTCGCTCCATGGTCTCATCACGGCTGCGTTTGGCCGCAGCCAGGCCTACGTATTTCCCCTCTTTCTCTTTCCACTAGTATTCGACCTCTTGGGCGAGCCAAGAGGCTGAGAGGGGAAAGATTCTTCGTACGCCTGACGCTGCTGCTGCTGTTTCGGCGGCAGTACTATTGGCAATGCCAGGGCGACCTCGGACTCCGATTCGGAGCCGTCGTCCGAGAGAGCGACGTCCATCGGCTCGTGTATGCTGAGAGTAGCCTGACCACCAGGACACTCCCCCCAGTACTCGAAGGACCGGATTGAGCCGTGGTAGGGGTGGGAAGATGTTGTCCACCCCCGTCCTCTTTCTCCTGTTCTGAGTCCGAGAGTAAGCATCTCGGATCTCGAGCGCGCCTTGTGTTCCGGCCTCGTGAAGGACCAGAACACGGGGATTCGCTCCCCCCGCGAACTACTGCATCAGCAGTAGTCTTCGCAGGCGTCAGATCCTGTGCCACCCCTGCGGTGTAAGTGACACAGGGCCCGTTGTTGGATGACGACGCGCGGGGAACCGGGACGATATCCCCCGCGTGCCGGGACCTGGCCGACCGATCGGCCTGGTCCGGTACGTTTATTCTCTCTCCCTTGCGCTCCATCATGGGTGTTTTCAGGGTAGGGTTTGATTTCGGGGTTGTCTTTCTCTAAGACGGTTGACGACCAAGTCTGACGAGCCCAGCCTGCCCGGGTTTTCTGTCAGGGTTTACCTTTTCTTATTTGCTCTCTTAGTTCAGAAGCTCCCCGAAGGCCTGTTCAGCATGAATGACCCTGCCAGGGACTCTCAATTGAGCCCCCGCTGACATAGCCCTTCGGATCTTTGTTTCCCTAAGCTCGGACACCACGGCAAGGTGGGGCAAAGTCGTCCGAGAACCTAACCTAATCTAACCTAATCCTCGTGAGCGCGACGCGACGCGACCTATACACACATAGACGGAAACACCGGTGCAGCGTCGGAGTTGCTTATTCTCGGATGAGAGCAAGTAGCAGCGCGGGTTTAACGAAAAAGGCATCGTAACGACAATAAAAGGTTGCGCACACGCTTTTTTGCGAGAGAGTTAAATGGACCGGAATAATAATGAATAATATGAAAGATGAGAAAAAGAAACGACTTCTTCACTGATTGTCAATTATCATCGTACAACGTTGTTCAAAACAATTCGGCAATGTATACGATTGTCGATTTCCGAATTTTGTTTATCAGCAAACGAACAAGCGTGCGCGTGTAACACACGATTTAAGCCTTGTTAACAATTTTAGAATAAAATAGCGATTGGACAAGGAGAGAAGAGAAAACAACAAAGATATGTACAATAACTAAAAAAAAAGGAATTTAACAAAATTTCAATTCGCGAAATTTCGTGTCTCCATTTCCGTTCTCTTAAATATTCAGCATTCGAAAATCGATTCGCAAATTTTTCGAAAAATCTGACTATCTTTCGGAAGAGAGGGTTGTCGCGTGTAACTCGTGTCGCGCGCAGAAAAGTCAAATCCGTCCGAAATATTTTGCGTGTATATACGGAAAAAAGATACGGGGGTCATACACCGGAGGTAGAGAGAAATCGAGAGGTGGAAGGACGTTGGAGGTACTAACTTGTCGAAGCGGAGACAGACAGGGTACCGTGAAAGTGCGTCTGCGACGGTTGAACTGTACGAGATGGTACCGCATCCCTGTTCTCTCTTCCCGCAGCGTCGCATAATCCACGGATACACATTCGCGCAAACGACGTACACACACACACACACACATAGAGAGAGAGAGAGAGAGAGAGAGAGAAAGCGCATATTTATTTAGCGCCCTGGGATGGAATCCCCTCAGGCGCACCAAAAGTTACAAATTTGACATTCCTTGAATATATATAGACAGGTAACAATTATAATACAAGGTTCAGAAATATAAATATAAAACAGAAATACATAAAATATATAAGATAGAAACTAAAAATAAAGATAATGAACATGAAAATGCTATTGCTAATATGCCTGAACAAAACATGTTTGCACAGGTGCGTCCGACAGAAAATGGACAAGAGCTCAAGAACAGCATTTTAAAGAAATGACAAGGAAAAGAAGATGACATGTCGTTTACGACCTGGATGATAATAAATATTCGTACAGACCGTATTTAAATTCTCCAAATGATTTTGCACTACGTATTTTAGGTGGAATCTCGTTCCACAATTTAGCCGCGCTAAACTTAAAGGATCGCCTATATAGCTCAGTCCTGCAGGATGGCAGAGAGAGAAGATCCTCAGCCGATCTGGTGCTCCTACACGATTCCACCCTCCTGAAGACCAGACCACTATATAATAGTTCTGGTTGATGAGTCCTGATAATGTTGAACAACAGACATCCCACGACGTAGTTTCTCCTTGCATCAACCTT
>NW_018022546.1:12217-20756 GCF_002006095.1 Pseudomyrmex gracilis | reverse complement strand
CTCGAACTTCTGCTCTCAACTCGGTCACATCACTTCTTATATCACCGAATTGAGAGCATCACCTTGTCTTACCCTAAACAACGTTGCACGAGTTGATCGCGCAACTCGCTCATCCTTGCTCGATCAGCTCTCGGAGACGGATCTGCCGTCCTTGCTGATCAAGCAACACTCTCTTTTACAATACACTTAACTATGTCTCAATCAACCATACGTGATTATCTTATGCTTTAATTTCCTAATTTCCACGTATGTGACCTTATACTAATCACACCTTTCTTTACAAACTTCTAAACACGACTATTACCTCACTATACTTGATGTCCCAACAATACATTCTGATATACTTTTTATTATAAAAAAGAAAAATAAATATTGAATACAAAGTAAATCATCAATACTTGAACAATATTTTTCTTGAAATAATGTTGGAACCGCATTTGTTTTTAATCTGATTCCACTTCTTCCTGAATTTGATCGATAACAAGTACTTTCAAAATGCTTTGAGCATAACAAGCTTTTCGATGTAACGTGCAAATTCTTGCAATTCATGTTTTCCAACCATTTTTGTAATAATGCATTATCATTGAAAGGGAACCTAATTATTTCAAACAGAAACACAGATATAAAGTAGCTCTTAGAATTAATGTTAACTATTTTTTGTCCATATTAAAAATGACATAAGTATTTTTTAAAGTTTATTTTAACAAAAATAAACACCTATGAAATAATGTTTTACTTGCTCCTTTTTTCTCTTTGCAATATATACACATATTTTTGTATTCTCCAAAAATTGTTGGTATACTATCATTATGTATATTAGTGTATACTTTATTCAGTTTTAAACAATTTTTCTCAAAATGAGTAGAACATAACCTCATATTTTTGTTCACAACGATATTAGGTAAACCCATATTTTCCAACCATTTTTGTCTTAAGCTTTCGTCTTTTGGAAATCTTAAAAATAAAAAATATTTACAAAAAATATTAAAATATTTACATTTTGACATTTAGTGTAAACATCATTTAATAAATAATTAGATATATATTTACTTACTTGTGCAGTGTACGATTTTCTTTTCCGTCAGGTTTTTCACCGCAATACATACATTCAAAAACCATTTTTGAACTAATTTTAAACTATTCAAAGAAATAAAATATACATATACATATTATTAACAATTATTACTTGTATAACTTGGCCTATGTCGCCATATTGAGTTGGCACAAATCTTAAACCATATATACTTATAGACACGGCTTCAGACAACTATCTTGAAGCAAAGATAATATCATCTATATGACGTCACATGTGGGCAAAGCAAAGGCGCGTTTATAGACGGCTTCAGATAACTGCCTTGAAGATAAGATAATATCATCTACGAGGCCGCGTTTAGCCATTGCTGAAATGCCCACATGTGACGTCACGTAGATGATATTATTTTTGCTTCACCTCGACTCGTGGATTCATATCTACAGGCCGTGTCTATAAGTATATATGGTCTAAGGCACAAATCCTCAATTTATAGTGTCATGGCTGCGTTCAAAAGGGGGCACCAAACTGCGCTTATACCCTATCCAGTGTTATATACAGATCAGTGCTTAATATCTAGCCGGTCACTGGCAAAAGAATGAACAAATCACGGACTGCCCGCTGAGCTACCAGGTATATCCTGGGAAATACGGAATATAGCCAATAGAATGTCCTGTGGGCAGTAATACATGCAAGTAAACAGGTTATTCTGTGAAATCTATGGCCTGCAAGCCAGTTGGCCAAAGACCTATACTATCATTATTTGGCTAATTTAGCCTGGAAAGAGACAAACTCGGTCTTGGTAAGGAATTGGTCTTGGAAGCCGTAAATGGCCCGGAGTAGTTTTAACTCGGCGCTGCTTTTGTAAATTAGAGTAATCTCTATGCGAAGTCAAAGTAAGAAAGCCTCGGAGGCGTATGGCTCAGCTCCCGTCTTTGGCAAGTCATCCGCTGCCTGTGTGGCGAACGAGCGAGGAGACGCGAATGGCGCTTTACAGCTCCCAGAAGTGCCACCGGAAAGGCAATGGGAGCCCGTACCTTTATTAGAGCATGTAGCTCTAACGATACGCGAAGACGCGGCGTATCCAAAGAATTGTCCTTTTTGTCAAGACAAAGGACACAAAGTTGAATGCATAAGCGCTAAATTTTTTAACGAGCATATACTTAAGGAGCATGTAGGTGTAACACTAAGGTGGGAGTGTGCAGTCTGCTCTAAAGCGTTTATGGGATTACATGCGCTTCGATGCCATGCATCAAAATGTGGCGGCCCTCGGAACAACAATGAGGATGCCTTCAAATGCGATTCGTGTGATCTAAGTTTTGCTACACAAATTAGCCGCTTGCAACACGAGCGACATGGGCATCCCAATCTGCGGAATGCTAAACGGGCTGCTGAAAGCGAGCCCGCAGGTCAGCCGGGTCGCAGACCCACGGTATGGACCAATGATGAGTTGGCTCGATTACGCGCTTTAAGTGACAAATATAAAAATGAGCGTCACATAAATATCAAACTTATGGAGTTCTTCTCAGGCAGAACGAACAAGCAAATAAGTGACGCCCGTAGGCGCTTCTTAAATCAAGAAGCAGTGGAGATCGCCAATGTGATCAATACGGTCGACAGGACTGTCGCTGATGAATCCGAGGCGCAGCATGATGTTGCGCCACAAGAAATAAGGCCGTTGGGGCCGGCCTCGGTAACATCTGGAGTTACCGAATTAACTGTACTTGATGAAAATCTTAAAGATCGGCTGATTGCTGCAGCCGAATTTGAATACTCTCTTCCGGTTGTATGGAAGAAGTGGGCTGCTGAACTGACCAGCCTTGCCAGAAATGAGGTTGAGAACACTGCTCTTGACCTTTTATATGACAAATTTATTGAAATTTTGTTTATTAAGCCGGAGGATGCAAGACCACCTGAGAAAAGGAAAACACGGCACAGACACGGCCTTCCAATAGGTCTCAACAAAGGAAATTTGCTTACGCAAAATGTAAAGACTTGATGGTGTCCAAGTAAATTAGCAGATATTGTCGTGGCAAATGATCTGTCTCTATTAAAGACCCAACAATTACTTGGGTTAATTAAGACTAAAGATCTATATAAAGACTTATGGGATACGCTGGGCCCCGAACGAACATATATATACCAATCCGATGGGAGAAATTCCCATCCGGGGATATTTTTTTGCCTTTTACGCAAGTAGAAGTTGCAAAGCGAATAACCGATAACACCAGTAGATCAGCCGCTGATGCAGATGGAATCACAAGGCAGGATTTGAACAAAGAAGGCACAAGTGCCGTGTTAGCAAAATTCTTCAATTTGCTACTTCTAAAACAGCACTATCTGAAAGCCTGGAAGGTCAATTGAACGACCATAATACCCAAGCCAGGCAAAGACGCCACGGACGTCAAGAATTGGAGACCCATCACCATCTCTTCTATGGTCAGTAGGATCTTTTCCTCGCTGATAGATCGTCGTCTCAGACAAGTAATATCGCAGTCTGAGCGACAAAAAGGCTTTACAAACGAAAACAACTGTTACAATAACGTCAGCACTAAGTAAAGCGATAGCAGCCGCAAAAAGAAATGGTGGTGTTATCAGTGTGCTGGATGTATCAAAAGCCTTCGACACTGTTCCGCGTGGGACAATCAAAAGATGCTTACTGCGTAAAGGCGTGCCAAAGCTGGTGGCATAATATATATCAGACAGTTATGAAGCCTGCCAAACCGTTATTAAGACCAGTGACGGTGATCTGCCAATCGAATTGAAGAGGGGCGTTAAGCAGGGTGACCCGCTGGCGCTTCTTCTTTTTAACTTGGTTATTGAGCCGCTCCTTGAGAAAGTACAAAGCGACACCTTTGGTGTAAATGTGAGTGGCCACAATTTGGCAGCCATGACGTTCGCCGATGACATTATTCTGCTGGCCAACGATAAGGAAACCGCTACCTACCAACTGTCAAGTGTGGACTCCTATCTAAGAAGTAAGGGCATGAGCCTATCTATTAATAAAAGTTCAGCCTTTCAGTATGTGCCGAAAGGGAAGAGCTGGTACATGAAAAATCCAGCGATAACTCTGCGAAGTCACATTGTTCCTTTCAATGAGCCAGACGATATGTTCAAATATCTAGGAGCAGCAGTGTCTCCTTGGAAAGGCCTGATAGAGGGCACCGAGGTAAGCGTTTTCTCTGACGTTATAAAAAGAGTCAGAGCACTACCGATTAAGCCAATACAGAAGATCGATCTGTTAAGACTGTATCTTTTACCAAGATATTTTTATGGCTTGGTGGTTCGTCCACCTTCTATAGGTGTCCTAAGGCAAATCGACTCTATTATTCGCGAAGGGGCCAAGCAAATACTACATCTACATGAGTCGACAACCACCGCCTTCTTCTATACACCTAGGAAAGAAGACGGTCTCGGTCTCTTTGAAACCGAGAAAATGATTTTGCTTGCTGCTTTACGCAATGGCGTTAAAGCAATGTCGTCTCAAGACGCCGTTGTCAGGGATTCTATGGCGGACCGTAAATCCCAAAAACAATATGCCTCTTATGCAGCATCATTGCAAACCGAATGGTCCACCACCCTTGAGAAGTTGGACAAACTCAAGCGCTCTATCAAGAAGTCCTATTTAGCCCGATGGACATCACAACTAGTCCAAGGACAAGGCTCGCGAGATTGTGCTTACGAGCCAATATGTAATAAGTGATTAGTGCATCACAATTTGCTGAGTCCATCTAGGATTGATGCAATTAAGCTAAGAACCAACACGTTTCCTACAAGGGCAACCTTCAAGCGAGCATACCCTGATATGTCTGCGGAATGAAAAACACGTAAAGGCCCAGAAGAAACGTTAGGGCACATATTTGGCAAGTGTCCGATGACAAAAGCAGAACGAATTAACAGGCATAACGACATAGTGGAACTGCTAAGCATGAGATTATCATCTTCCTACAGAACTCTGGAAGAGCCTGTAGTGTCGGTTGACGGTGAGCGATACAAGCCGGATCTCGTCATTGCAAATGAGAAAATGGCTTGTGCTTTGGACGTCACTGTCCAATACGAAAATGGCGATTCTCTTTCGAGGGCGAAAGAAAAAGTAACAAAGTATGAAAAGATACTACCAAAGTTGAAAGAAATCTTTGGAGTATCAGAGGGACAAGTGATCTCAATAGTAATTGGATCCAGAGGGGCATTGCCAACAATAAAAGAATTGAGGAAACTTGAGATTCCGAAAAAAGAGTGGCTTACCATGTCGCTAATTGCTCTTAGAAGCTCCATTGAAATGATTAACAAGTTCATGGACAAATATTGAACGTAGCAAATACCAATGTAGCCCGTTCGCAGTAAGATCGAAGGCGGTTTGCCATGCACCGTGGGAGAAGTGAAAGTGATTCCCACCACCGCTTCGAGCCGGTCCCTGCGTTAAATGAACGGTGCGAGTCGTACGGCGGGACTTTGCTGTTTTACAACCCTGATCCCTGCCACGGCGGCGGGACCGAACGTTGGTTCGGGGCGGGCGCCTCTACGTGGTCTTTTCTGTCAACGCACTAGATAGTGCGGCTAAAGCCTGCTTTTCCCCAGATGTTACTTCTGGGGATTTCCGCTCTTGCTGATTTCCCATCAAGCTTATTGGCAGTGGGCACGGGATCTCGCATATTGATTTATTTTTATATTCTCAATTCTTTTCTTCTTTTTTCTTTTATTTTTATCTTTATTTATTTAATTATTGTTATATTTATTTTCATTTATTTATTTTTCTGACTTGTTTACCTTTTTTTATTTAAACCAATGAATGAATATAAGGCCTTACGAGCCGTTCTCAAAGTGTTGTGTGAGAACTTATACATGTATATATATATATGTATACACATGTAACGAATTTACTTGTAAATTTTACAAGTGAGTTTTTTGAATTGAAATCTCATTTTTTTATTTAATCTCACCTCCATATATATTTAATCATAGTATAACTGTTCACTAGGTTGAAACCTGAGAAGTCCGCCCGGACTTGGGCGCAGGTAACAGCCAAATGCCTCGTCATCTAATTAGTGACGCGAATGAATGGATTAACGATATTCCCTTTGTCCCTATCTACCCCCCCCCCAACCCATCTAAACATTTCTGATGTATAGGGAATAAAGCATAGGCCAATACGAGGTGATACACTAGATGGTCGTTGTGAAATTAATTGTTTTTGATTTATTCAACAAAACAAACAAACGTTTCGACNACAAACTTGGTCTTCATCAGTGATAACAATCTGTTTAAAAAATTACAAAAATATAAAAAAATATAATAGCTTGCCATACCGATAACATAAATTATAATAAATGCACAAAAAAATTTTTTGACTNACCCGTAAAACATAGGAAAGAAACAGAAAAAAAGAGTGTCAACACATTGTCCAACCGTAAAAGCAATATCCAACCAACATGATGTCTTCAAAAAAATTTTTTTAAAAAAACATGTATAAATTTCAATCAATATTTGATAAAATATTTTTTATATAAAAAAATTAATAATTGTAAAAAAATTCCGCATCTTATAAATTTATGAATTATGAAGAAAAGAAAATAATGCGTAATGTTAATCTAACCAAAAGATTCCGTAACGAACATCCGGAAATTCTGTTTACTCGAGCTGACAAGGGCAGTGTGACCGTAGCAATAAATAGACAAGACTATTTGAACGCTGTGAACCATATGCTTGAGGATGAATCTACGTACCTAGTTATCAAAAATAATCCTGTNAAAAACATTGAAAATAATTTAAACACTTTACTAAAAAAATGGTTAGAAAAGGATTACATAAGTGATTTGACATANAAGTCGATTAGATCAAGTGACGGGATCATTCCTAGAGCATATGGTGTACCCAAGATACATAAGCCGGATGTTCCATATAGATTAATTGTATCGTCGATAGATAGTCCGTTGCACTCCTTTGGCGAGTATTTACANAAAATTATATATACTAGTGTTCCGAACGCCCATAGCTATATTAACAATAGCCTTGAGTTTGTTAAAAAAATTGGTGACATTAGACTACCTATAGACCACGTTCTCGTGTCGTTAGATGTTGTATCTTTGTTCACAAATGTACCTTTCGATTTAGCCTTGAGAAGCATAAAAATTAGATGGAAGTACATAAGAAAAAATACAAAGATACCCCTAAATGACTTTCTGTATGCGATAGAATTAGTTATAACATCTACCTGCTTCTCATTTGACTCAAAATTTTATAAACAGACTTTTGGAATGCCCATGGGTTCTCCATTGTCGCCGATCATCGCGGATATTGTAATGCAGGATTTGGAGTCATCAATATTAAAAAAATTACCATTCGTTCCGACCTTTTATTATAGATATGTCGATGACATAATTATGACTGCTCCTTGTAAATGTTTGGAAACACTGATACAAAGTTTCAACAAATATCACGATAGATTACAATTCACTATGGAAATTCAGAAGAACTGCGAGATAAGTTTTTTAGATACAAAGTTGATTGTTAGTGATGACTCTAAAATCTTGTTCGACTGGCACCGAAAGGAGACTTCGTCCGGAAGATACTTAAATTTTATNTCCACACATCCGACATCACAAAAAATAGGCACAATCATTAATCTAATTGATAGAGCCTTCCTTCTTTCTCATCCACAGTTCCACGGAAAAAACATCAGATTAATAATAGACATATTAATTTATAACAACTATCCAATACATCTAATATTTAACATCATTAACAATAGAATAGAACACTTGATAAACAATCGAACAACAGATTCCAAAAAACCGATTTGTAATCAATTATCTTCTCAGGACATAGCGAGGTCTTACTTTGTGGTGCCTTATGTAAAAAAATTTTCGAACTCTCTAAAAAGATTGATTGGNGATAGAAGTGAATTCGCAATGGCTTTTAGAAGCATTAATAAGTTAAGTAATTACATAAAGGTACATAAGGATCCTATTGAACATGACAATAANAAGAACGTTGTGTATCGGATTGACTGTGCAAATTGCGATGCTTCATACGTTGGACAAACAAAGAGAAAATTAAAAACGAGAATCTCTGAACACAGGAACCAAATAAACAGAGTGAATAGTGCAGCATCTGCGATAACAGAACACAGACTACATTACAATCATGACTTTAAATGGAACGAAACACGTATTTTGGATCAAGAAACGCATTACAACAAAAGGTTAATTTCAGAAATGATCCATATCAAATTGCAACATAATTCGTTGAATGTCATGTCAGATACCGAAAAGTTAAATTCTTATTTTGCCTTTCTGGAAACGTTAAAGGTTTAAATTCGCTTTCTTGTTTGCGACTTGAAAATTAAAAACTGTTATAAAGCAGAAAGAGAAGTTTCCGGAGGGAGTGGGGGNCTATCATACTGTATATATTGACGTTAATGTGAAGAAACGAGTGTCAGTGATGTTTTCTATTTATCGAGTGACGGTTATATTATATTGTTTCCCAATGTGACAAGTATTTGATCATTTT
>NW_018022546.1:7513-11906 GCF_002006095.1 Pseudomyrmex gracilis | reverse complement strand
AGTCAAAAAATTTTTTTGTGCATTTATTATAATTTATGTTATCGGTATGGCAAGCTATTATATTTTTTTATATTTTTGTAATTTTTTAAACAGATTGTTATCACTGATGAAGACCAAGTTTGTAGTCGAAACGTTTGTTTGTTTTGTTGAATAAATCAAAAACAATTAATTTCACAACGACCATCTAGTGTATCACCTCGTATTGGCCTATGCTTTATTCCCTATAGTTTTATCACGAGGTCATATTCTTTCTCGATTTCTGATGTACTCTTATCAGGAGTGTGCGCGTGTTTGTGGGAAAATATAAACTGCTAAGTAACTGGTTGTTTTGGTCTGTAGACTCAACCAAACATTTAGCAGAACATGGGGTGTATTGTGACCGGAGTTGCACTTGGGTGCAGCGCGCGCGGCCTGTTCTTCTATTCCAATTATTTTCTCACGGTCGCCAGTCGGTTTACTCCTACGCCCCGACAAGGTTTGAAATTTATTGACTTACTTGAGTCAAATTGTGATATCACGCCTGATTCGGTGTTACTCGTAGCTTGAGCACTAGATCCTGCCTGGTTCTTCGTATAGTTATCAGCGAATAACTAATTAACCCGGCTTCACCTTTCCGCTTATTTTCAAACTCGCTCCACTTACCTCTTATCATCGCGATACATTTTACCTGCCAGCTATGACGAATCCGCCTTGCTGTTATCGATGTATCCTTTTAGGAGTGTAACCAATCGAATCTGTTCGTGCCAATTCTCCGCTCTGCCTATTGGTTAATACGGCCACTGAGCTTCCAGTCGTTGATACGCGGTATGTACTGACCAATCAGGTCATCCGACCTCGATAATGCGTGCGGTTACGGATTTTGCAAATGTTTAATAAAATATCACTCTGACTAATGATATTGGTAAATTTATTTTATTTGACCCAATCCCTATCACCTTTACACTTTATCACAGTACGGCGCTCTATTCAACGTACTGCCGCAATCTAGACACGAATTTTACAATTGGTTACTCCTATCTACAGTCAAACTGTTTCCAATTCGGAACTTGTAATTTGACTCGTTGAGTCAACCTGATATCGCGGTAGTTTTGGTTGTTTCGATCTTGCTTCCTGATTGTTTACTTAACTCGCTCCGTAACTGACTGCTTCCACGGTGTTTCGCTCGCGCTTTTATAGTTGCCTTGCCCCTCTTACGCGCCTCTTTCTGGAATTTTCTCGCATCTTCTTTCTTGATCTGTCTATCAAAACTTTCTCGATCTTTTCCTATGTTTATTTGTCTTTTGCCACGGATCTCGAACTTTTGTTTTCGTGGAGAACTTTCTGTTTGGCAACAAACGATTCTATCAGACCTTTCTAGAATTGCTACGAAACAAAACACTTTACGCTCTTTATATTAATTCTCAAAACAAATAAAAATAAAACACAATAAAATTCCTCTTTGGGTTAACCATCATAATATGGCGCAATTCGCTCATTACTATATCTTAAATTGTTTTAGTGACACAAATTTGCTTAAGCCTATCTTTCTTTAAAATAAACCAAAAATAAACAAAATAACCAAAATAAGTAAAACAAAAGGAAAGGAAAACAACTTAAGCTATTCAAATGTAAATATATATATATGCTCCATCTTGGAAGCCTAGTTCTCCCGGTTTCCCCACCATGCGTCGCCATAAGAGACGGTGGTGCATTCCGAATCTTCCGCCTGGTGCTGGTTTTGTTTATAGACGTATAATATATAGACTGCGCGTTTGGCTGAAAAGATGTCTTCAACGTTGAGAGAGACAACATACTTTGAATAGTAACTCTTTCTCTGTCTATCAATGTCTGTAGTGGGATCAGGGCCTACTGTTTCATACCACCTACCATCACCTCTTAATCTCTTTCACTCTTCTTCACCCCCACTATTTTTCTATCCCCACTTTTCCACTACTATTCTATCAATCATGCTTCTTTTTCCTCCACTACTTTGCTAGACAAAGATGAGGCTACTGTTCAACACCAGCTGTCTCTCTCAACGTTGAAGACATTTCTTAACACGGCAAAGGTAGGGAACGCGCAGTCTATATATTATACGTCTATGGTTTTGTTGCTCCCGAATGTACTCCATTATTCTCTTGAGCTGCGCCTGCGCATGATTCTCGACATTGTCGCCGGTAGGTTGCTGCCCCTGTTAGTCGCTGTTACCCATATATGTAATACTTCTATCAGAGAGAAGCCTGAGAGCGGCCATGCCATTGTAGTTTCTTACGACGGTTTCAGCCGCTGGTTTTAGCCGTATTTCCACAAAAGTGGAACTCAAAGGCCGTTCTACATTAAACGCAAATAGCAGATCTCGTGAAATTGACCAATTGCAGAATCAAATCAGCCAATCGACCAACGTGATTGATCAGTTCCACGAGACCTGCGACTTGAGTTTCATGGAGAACGGTCTTTCAGTTCCACTTTTGTGGAAATACGGCTAAAACCAGCGGTTGAAACCGTCGTAAGAAACTACAATGGCATGGCCGCTCTCAGGCTTCTCTCTGCTTCTATATTGCTAGTGCGGTGCCGACCTGAAGCCCAAATGTTACGGTGCAGACAATATAGTAGCCTCTCTCTCGCACAAGGTCCAGCTTTGTGCGCATGCGGTGAACATTCAAGCACGCTTGGGCATTTCTCTTTCTCGCGTTCTTTCTCTCACTTTACAATGCTTTGTCTCGCTCGCACTCGCTTAGTAGACACGCCTACGCATAATGACGCTCGACTATTTATGCCCATATTTGGACTTCGTGCGTCTCTCTTTCTCGGGCCTCGTGCCTCTCATTGCAAAGATACGCGACTAGCAATATAGAAGTATTATATACAGGGTGTCCCAGAATTGCCGTACAATCGCTCGTAGGCAGGTAAAAGGAATAAAACTGAGTCGAAAAGTCCTGAACCATTTTTTTCTATTATTTATAATAAAGGAGTAATTATTGAGTAAATCAGACCAATCAGCGCAGACCTTTAGTCAGACGCACGTCAATGAGCCGCGCGCCTGGTGTGTGTGAGCGCTCACTGACGTGTGCCTGGCTAAAGGTCTACGCTGATTGGCCTGATTTACTCAATAATTACTCCTTTATTATAAATAATAGAAAAAAATGGTTCAGGACTTTTCGACTCAGTTTTACTTCTTCTACCTGCCTACGAGCGATTGCACGGCAATTCTGGGACACCCTGTATATGCTGTTACCTTCGTTGGCCCGAAGGGCGCGCGCCTGCAGCTCCCGCAACTCTTGGAGCAGTTGCACCTCATCTACCGTCGGTCGCAGTATGTTGCAGAAGGTCGTAACCTTAGACCATATATACTTATAGACACGGCCTGTAGATATGAATCCACAAGTCGAGGTGAAGCAAAGATAATATCATCTACGTGACGTCACATGTGGGCATTTCAGCAATGGCTAAACGCGGCCTCGTAGATGATATTATCTTATCTTCAAAGCAGTTATCTAAAGTTGTCTATAAACGCGCCTTTGCTTTGCTCACATGTGACGTCATGTAGATAATATTGGGTGCGTTCAGACAACTCAACAGTTGCACAACGGTTGAGAGATAATCACTTCTGATTGGATCATACTTTTGGAACCGCTGCAGATTTTGAAGAATAGTCCTATCATAAGTGATGATCTCTCAACCGTTGAGTTGTCTGAACGCACCCATTATTTTTGCTTCAAGATAGTTGTCTGAAGCCGTGTCTATAAGTATATATGGTCTAAGGTCATAACCATGGACATAGGAATTTAGGGACCATATATATTGTTGCGAGATGCGGCGCGTGTCGTCCACACGGTATTAGAAGATGTTCGTAGAACGATCGATTGCTCTAGAGGCTTTTGTTTGGGTAGCAACGGGGTTGTTTACGGCGAGGTTCAAAGGAGAGTGAGCCGCCGGATTTGGAATCGTCGACAGGCTGGATCATCGGCTCTCGAGATTTCTTTACGTTTTCCGTGGTCTTTTGTAACGCGTTCTCTAATAAAACTTAAGTGTGTTATACGCGGTGTTATCTTTTCTTTCCGTGAAGCGCAGTAACTCGGCGGTGACGCGAATTAACGCTGCCGTGAGCGCAACATTGTTTTGCGTTTAATGTAGAACGGCCTTTGAGTTCCACTTTTGTGGAAATACGGCTAAAACCAGCGGCTGAAACCGTCGTAAGAAACTACAATGGCATGGCCGCTCTCAGGCTTCTCTCTGATAGAAGTATTACATATATGGGTAACAGCATATATGTAATACTCCTATATTGCTAGTCGCGTATCTTCGCAATGAGAGGCACGAGGCCCGAGAAAGGGAGACGCACGAAGTCCAAATATGGGCATAGATGGTCGAGCGTCATTATGCGCAGGCGCATCTACCAAGTGAGTGCGAGCGA
>NW_018022546.1:5643-6943 GCF_002006095.1 Pseudomyrmex gracilis | reverse complement strand
AATATATAGACTGCGCGTTCCCTACCTTTGCCATGTTAAGAAATGTCTTCAACGTTGAGAGAGACAGCTGGTGTTGAACAGTAGCCTCATCTTTGTCTAGCAAAGTAGTGGAGGAAAAAGAAGCATGATTGATAGAATAGTAGTGGCAAAGTGGGGATAGAAAAATAGTGGGGGTGAAGAAGAGTGAAAGAGATTAAGGGGTGATGGTAGGTTAGGTGGTATGAAACAGTAGGCCCTGATCCCACCACAAACATTGTTGCGCTCACGGCAGCGTTTAATCGCGTCACCGCCGAGTTACTGCGCTCCGCGGAAAGAAAAGATAACACCACGTATAACACACTTAAGTTTTATTAGAGAACGCGTTACAAAAGACCACGGAAAACGTAAAGAAATCTCGAGAGCCGATGATCCAGCCTGTCGACGATTCCGAATCCGGCGGCTCACTTTCCTTTGAACCTCGCCGTAAACAACCCCGTTGCTACCCGAACAAAAGCCTCTAGAGCAATCGATCGTTCTACGAACATCTTCTAATACCGTGTGGACGACACGCGCCGCATCTCGCAACAATATAATACTTCTATATTGCTAGTCGCGTATCTTCGCAATGAGAGGCACGAGGCCCGAGAAAGGGAGACGCACGAAGTCCAAATATGGGCATAGATGGTCGAGCGTCATTATGCGCAGGCGCGTCTACTAAGCGAGTGCGAGCGAGACAAAGCATTGTAAAGTGAGAGAAAGAACGCGAGAAAGAGAAATGCCCAAGCGTGCTTGAATGTTCACCGCATGCGCACAAAGCAGCTGGACTTTGCGCGAGAGAGAGGCTACTATATTATCTGCACCGTAACATTTGGGCTTCAGGTCGGCACCGTACTAGCAATATAAAAGTATTATATATATGATAGGAACGGAGCATAGAGTTGCGGGGGGGAAGCCACTGCGGGGAGGTGCGACGAAGTAACATGTGCCTAAATATGATTGGTTGTTGTTGTGCGCAAGCGCAATGACATACTTGAATTGTACAAAAGCAACAAGAGCGGGGAAAAAGATATGCAAATTAACATATATTCAATACATAATACATTCACGATATAAATAAATAATTATGGTGCTGTGCTGTGTCCCAAATTGTCGTAATAGGTCAGACAATCAAAATTGGAAACAAACTACCAATACAAACAAAAATAAGAAAATTACATTTCACAGGTAATAAATTTGTGTTATTTTAAAATAATAGTAGTCTAGTTTTAGAAAAGGTGTTTGATATTTTATTTGTATTCACATTTAGTTTTCCAAAAAATAA
>NW_018022546.1:2819-4533 GCF_002006095.1 Pseudomyrmex gracilis | reverse complement strand
TTGCCAGTAATATTCTCAGTGATTCCTGTAATACCTAATAATATTCTTATGTGATTGTCAGTAATATTTATATTACTGACTTTATTTATATGTATAATCGGCAGTAGTTCTTTTTTGTAAGGGTATTTACTGTCTTTTTTATCTTTTATTTACTGCAACTGTTAACATTATATTAATTTATGTGCCTTATTGTAAAATTTATTGTATTTTTTTTCTTTTTAATTTACAAACAAATATGTATATGATTTTATAACACAAATATATACAATATTTTTATAAAATATATATATATGTTGTGACGTTTTTCGCGGTAACGTAATTCTCGCGCCGCTCCCCCGCAAACGGAGATTACTTCCCGGGACTTAGGTGAGCGTCCGCGAGAGGACAACGTCTAATCCCTGGCAGGACAGAAAAGATGGCCCGGAACGAGCACCGTCTGGTCGAGTCGACGAATACTTGGGTGTCGTTTTGGGCGCCAGACGCGGAGTCGCGTCAAAAATCAGCGTCACTCGGCACGACGGGCCGACTAGCTCTTTTGGGGAACGGAGAGGGGCGGGGTTTATTAAAAATTCGGAATACGGGCTGTCCCTTGACCTCGCGATAGGAAGCTCAAATAAAGGAAAGAGAGTTGCAATTAATCAGCACGAATTAATAGTTAATTGACAGTTTATTGCGCGTGTAGAAGGGCAAAAATAATATAAAATAAATAATATAAGAGATAGTAGAAAGAAAAGATTGGTTACAAAATGATATGAAAGCAAAGATAACAGGAGTGATAATAAAGAAAAAATATATAAGAAATATGCAACAGAGAGATGAATAAGCTACGGCGGTAGCATCCGAAAATAATACAAACAAAAGAAGACACGGAGTCCACGACGACTTACAATAATTAACAAACCGTGTCATGCGAGTTAACGAGACAAATTAATGAATTGAAACCGACACCGCAAAAGTACTGGACGCGATACGGTACTCGAGGATTCCAGCCAAGAGATAACAAGCGCAGGCACTAGAATATAGCAATCGCTAGGCGCAAAGCTAGGGGCAGGCTAAACAGCTAGAGAGGGCAAGCGGATGTGCAGGGCAAACACTAAGCCGCAATAAAATAGCGTGCAGTCGCCTTTTTACAAGCGGTGGATCAACCCGGACTTACTTGTTACGCTGAGGATCGCAATTTGATCGACTGGCTCAATCTGCCACGCAGCTTTCGCCGATTTTGTGTCGCTAGGCCCAAAAGATTAAGTCGAGCCGATTTCTCAGTCTACGCACATGCACTCGAAAGCAAATACTCGCGATACAGAGCAAAGGAGGTGCGACGTCGGAGTGGCTTCTCCCGATTGTTTATCACAAAATGATTAGAAACGCTCTTTATCTTGGCGTCAGGAAAATCGGCGACACGATACGTTACTCGACCGCGAATAATCCCGGACAACTTATACGCTCGAAAGGCGACACGCATTCACCATACGCTCGCTAATAGTTCGGCGATAATTGTCCTGAAAATTCACCATCCGAAACTGTCGTTAATCCGCACGTTAATTCGGCACAATATTCCTTACCGATCACCACCGTTTCCGACTCGCACACACCTGACTCTAGCCGATCACGCGAGAAAAATCCGATTTCGTTCTGACGATTTCTTACCGCGGCGGCGGATTGCCGTCGGTAGCCGAGATCCGACGGTACGCAAGCGATACGTCTCGATAATCAC
>NW_018022546.1:0-1849 GCF_002006095.1 Pseudomyrmex gracilis | reverse complement strand
ACAAAAATAAAAATAAAAGACTATTCTAAGCGGATGCATGCAAGCCCTGGAGGATCTTGGCGCTCGTTTTTCAGCTCGTTTTCCCGGGCTCCCGCGAAATCTTTTAACTTTTGTGACGGGGAAAGAGCGGCGCGAATACCACGTCACAATGTATAATATTTATTTTAACCGTTAATTAACATTATAACAGAATAGCTTTTATTCTTTTTATATTAATTATTTTTATTTTTTTATATTAATTATTTGCTGACGATTGCCAAATCACTTGTAATCCAAATTGCTGCGTAAGATAATTTAAAATCTGTCAACCATCTGAAAGGTTAAGCAGTATTGAGCATGCGCACAATCGTAGCCAATAAAAATTAGGCACAACTGCCCCCCGCATTTCGGCTTCACTCCCCTCGCCTATATTCTGGGTCTATGCTCCGTCCCTATATTCCTATGTCCACGGTCGTAACTCTCTTTATTTTGTAACGGAGCCGAATTCTTCGGCTTCGCCCGGCCTTCCACCTGCCGGACAGCTCGGTCGGTGCCAAGGTTCGGGGAAGGGAAAGGCGAGAAATTACGACACTTAATCCGCTTTTATGCTGTAATGTACGTGATATTTATTCAACTTAATATATTTACAAAGGTTTTAATTCCGCGGCGTCGGTTGAGTACGATCTAATTTACGGCGAAGTTCTTTCCGGTGCATGATGTTTACTCAACTAAATAGATTTACAAAGAGTGTGATTTCGCGGTATGGATCTATTAGATTAGTACGGTCGGCGGAGTTCTTGTCGGAAATTTATGCGCTGTTTCAAGAGGCGCGATCGATAGATTTCGATACGGCGGGCGCGGTAATTACTTAATCCTAATTCGGGAAATATATTTACACGGGCCTTATATACAAATTAGTCGTGAAAACGACTGTTTTCTGATGTGGCGGTTACAACGGCCGTTTGTGCGCCGGAGCGCCGGAAGTCGAGAATCTCTCGACGGGAATCGGTATGACGGCCGAGTCAGGACCTCGGATTGCCTCGGAAGTCGAGTCAACACCTCGACGGGAACGATCGGAAGTCGAGTCAGCATCTCGACGGAAACGGTCGGTAATGGCGGCCGAGTCAACACCTCGGATTGCCGGAAATCGGTCTCTCAAGTCAACACCTCGAGGGGAATGATCGGGAATGGCGACCGAGTCAGCACCTCGGATTGCCAGAAGTCGGTCTCCCGAGTCAACACCTCGGGGGGAATAATCGGAAGCGGTATCTCCGAGTCAACTCCTCGGAGCGCGGTAGCGGAATAGGAATGGCTTTCGAGTCAGCTTCTCGAGCGCCGGGAAAGGAATAGGTCCTTACTGCTCAGATCGGCCGGTTTTTATACCCCGGAACGGCCTACGGTCCGTCCGAGATCGGCGTGTGGAACGCGGGTGTTTGCGCGTCGCGGCATGCACCTGTCGGCTGGTAAGCGCGTGTTTGGTCCGTGTCGCTATAGACGCGTCGTCGGTATTATAGTACGCAGTCGCTCGCATAGGTGGGTCGCAGAAACTATAGCGCGGGATATACTATACGATAGATATGTTTAATATATAGATATTGATACAAAAATTATATGATAAACAGGATATAATAAAAAGATATATTTACAAAAGAGAAAAAGAAATAATATACATATATTGTTACGCGGGGGTCACCGCGTATGTGTCGTGGGAGCCGCGTGAACGGCGCGCGATCGGTGTGACTGTCGGTTACCGGGCGACGACGGGTTGTTGAAAAGAAGAGAAGCAAGAGAGAAGAATCGCGACCGCGGAACTGTCACGACGCGTTTGAACATCTGGTTCTGTATTCTATAATTATCGTTGTATTTCGAG
>NW_018022545.1:12566-22248 GCF_002006095.1 Pseudomyrmex gracilis | reverse complement strand
TTAAATGTAAATTATAACTGTATTTGTAAAAAGAGTAAACGTTATGTTTTAAAATCCCGTTCCAAATAAAAGAAGACAAAGAATTTGATAAGACATGAGTAAGTTGAGAAAAGCTGTGCTTTAGGCGGTCAAAAGATCTATGAAGGTCGTAAATCTCAATGTTTAGAAGTTTAGAACGCAAAACGTTGGACAACTTTTTCAATCTGCGTACGGCAATGTAATGTGAAACTGTAATGTTATTGATTTTGGTAAAATTGAGATGTTTTGGATATAAGTTCAGATGTTTACAATTTGTAAGAAAAAAGATGTGTGACGATATTCTGATAATTTTATAATTAAGATCTAACCAATTCTTTAGAAGACGTGTAGTATTATCGCCAAACATAGCACGTAATGTTTGGAGATTAAAATAATGATGGTATGTAGAATGATAAGTACGCATTTTTCGACCAGCGTATTAAAACGTATTAAATTATAAAATTCGCTCGCAATATTAACAATAAGTAAGTAAGAAAGAATAGAAAAATATAACAAGGTCTGTTTTCGAGCTTTTAAAGGATCTTAAAGTTTATTTAAAAAGCATATAAAACGCAGTAAAAAACGCACAGTCTATATAATATATAGACTGCGCGTTCTCTACCTTTGCCATGTTAAGAAAATGTCTTCAACGTAGAGAGAGAGACAGCTGGTGTTGAATAGTAGCTTCATCTTTGTCTAGCGAAGTAGTGGGGAAAATGATAGACAGAGAAAGAGTTACTATTCAAAGTATGTTGTCTCTCTCAACGTTGAAGACATTTTTTCAGCCAAACGCGCAGTCTATATATTATACGTCTATGGGTCATCCTGGGTCGTCCTGTCCCGCGTCCCTACGGCCGTCGGTGACAAGGTTAGGTTAGGTTAAGTTATAGGGTTTTTACAGGTTAGGGGTGAAAGTGAGAGTGAGAAGTGGTAGAGGACCTCGAGGGGAACACGACCCCATGGTCAATGACCGTTGCCACCCCTCCCGCTAAAAACCTGAAATTAAAGGTTTGGAATCTTTTTTTATTACGTCACCTGGTAGTCCTCGACGAGTGCTGTCGATCTCCCCTGTCGAGATCGTCTTACCTCCCTTGGTTTAGTAGCTAGAAAAGATAAAGTTCTAAAAGTTGCAGAACCTTACCGGCTGTAGCTAAGCCTCTGAAGGTCGGAGCGTGGGGAGGGGGGTGCAACAAATACGGGCCGCCGAGACCTTTCAGACGGATCCCTTTTCTACCTCCTACTCCCTTCCGTTTAATAAGAACCTGGGAAACACTGTTTAGAATCTTACCTCGAATTCTTATGAACTGGGAGGTTGCAGGGGGACGGGCCTAAATGCAATAGAAAGGTCTTATGGCGGGCTAGTTTTCCCCAAAGTTACAGTCCCTTACCCCCGCCCAGTAGTTTTTAAAACATTTTTGAAATTTTGGAATTTTTAAAAGTCGGTCTTTTGAGAAATATGCAAGACAAAAGTTGTAGATCTCGACGANACAAAACGAATAAGTCTTATGACTTGACTATCTATCTTCAATATTTTAGAAGTTATGAAATTTTTAAAAATAAAAAATTGAAAAAATGTAAAAAGTTAGAATTTGGCAAAACGGTTAAGACAACAGTTGTAGATCTCGACGCGATCTATCAAAAAGGTCTTATAAACCGATCCTCTATCTTAAATATTTTAAAAAGTATAAATTTTTGCAAATTTGAACTCAAAATGTGGGAATTTTGAAACAAGCTTTAGACAAAAGTTGTAGATCTCGACGAGACAAGACAAAAAGGTTTTATACATCGACTCTTAATTTTTAATATTTTAGGAGTTATGAATTTTTAAAGAATAAAAAATAGAAAAAATGTAAAAAGTCAGACTTCGGCAAAATGGTTTAAACAAAAGTTGTAGATTCCGACGAGATCTATCAAAAAGATCCTATATTCCACACTTCTATCTCAAATATTTAAAAACTTATAAATTTTTNAAAACTTAAACTTAAAATGTTGGAATGTTGAAAAGAGCTTCAAACAAAAGTTGTAGATCTCGACAAGACAAGACAAGAATGTCCTATACCCCGACTCTTAATCTTTGACAGTTTAGGAATTATGAAGTTTTGAAAATTTTTAAAAACTTTTTATCTTGAATTTTTAGAATTATGGTTTATAACAAAAAACATTTTTTGGAAAAATTCCAAAAACTTGAGAATTAAGGAAAAAGCGTCACAAAGTTGTTGATTTCGACGAAACAAGACGAAAAGGTTCTATGGTCCAACCCTTAATCTCTAATAGTTTAGGAGTTATGAATTTTTGAATATTTCCCAAATTAGGATCTAACTCAACTTAAAACTGACAGGTTAATATCTAACCAGGTACTACNTAACCTGTTCGGACCTTGCAACCGACGGCCTTGGAGGTCACAGCTCCCTTACCGGAGGACGAGCCGAGTGTTGAAGGTGCATCCCAGGAGGCGAGGTCAACGCAGGAAGATAAGAAACAATGTTAGAAATAACATTTTACCCGATGAGATACTGATAAATTAGTGTGTTTTTTGTTTTATTTTTTTAGAGCGGACTTTAATGTACTTATTATAAGTTAGTGTATGTATATTATTATTATTGTATTTACCCTTATATATGTATTCTGTTATCTCAAGGATTACAAGTCCGAGGTGCGTAAAGCCCAATTTCTTATTGTATCAGGAAATCAAAAAGTAAAGTTTATTTTATTTTAGAGTGGCCTATTTGAGGAGTCCACTCGCCAACCTGACGTTTGTCAGTGTCAGAAACAACACTTGTTTGCGAAGCAGTGCGTAATTATGGATATAACTCTGGGGATAAACTTAGTTTAGTTTGTTTATTGGTTTGGCTAAGTATGAGCAATAATTGGAAAGTTAGGTACTAACTTGTAAAACCTAACCCGGTAATTGTTGGTGTAACTGCAGTAACCGACTATTCATCCAACGAAAGGCTCACTTGAAAAAGAAGAGCAATAATTAGGGTTAGTAAATTTTTTGTATACTTACCTGTAGTTGTTGAAACTAACTCCGTTCATCCGAGTTAGTTATCTTCTTCTCCTGGATAGTCCGGCAGCTACCTAAGACAGAAAAGAGAGAAATTAATGTAACACCAGAAGGTGAATTATTGCTGATACTTACCCAAAGTATTGGTCGTCCATGGTAAAGTCGACGCACCGCGTTTGGTCCATAATTGCGGAGACACCCGATTGTGACTGTAGATTGCGTGTAATGAAAGGTATAGGCGTGAGAATTAGTTGGTGAAAAAGTTTTACATAATTCGGCACTTTTCGTGTACTTACCTTCAGTGTGGCAGGATTTCGTGCGATGATCCTACCTGATGTAACAATNGTTCGAGTCGGTAATTATTGCNGAAACTTTGCGTGCGTACTATTGTTCTTTAGATTGGACATTTAGATGAGTTTCAGCAATAATTACTTTTGAAAGCACTGATACTCAAGGGACGTAGTGCGCGTGCGCAAGATGGTGGCGTGGCGTGATCTCGCGGTCGAGCGTGAGACACGGCAGTTGATCCCGAGTTACCACACAGTGCGCCTCGTGGGACTTTAACAATCGGGTCANTCGTTCGGTAAAAACGCGCATGTTAGTTTACGTTTTTGTTAAAAGCGTTATTTATGTATTTTTGCAAACAAAAAATTTGTATTACAACAAATGTTTGTGGTAATAAACTGTTCTGAAGAACAATTAATCATATGTTCAAAGTAAGAGGTGATTCAGAATCATACTTGTCCGTTTCCTGGTCCAAGTGTTAACCCAATCCAAAAGCGTGATCCAATCTGTCGTCCAGCATCCGCAGCAGTCAGGGATCCAGAGGCGAGGACAATCCGTTCAGATGTTCATCGGTTCGGTGAGTCAACATCTGAAACAGTAAGTCAGTCAATCTCCTTCCCGTTTATCGGGTTAAAACAGGTGACAACCGTCTTAATGCATGTGGTTCGTAAGTCCGTCCGGTCACAACCTAACCTAACCATGTACATATATATATATATATAAGATGGACAGGAAACGGTGAACGGAGATACCTCTAACAAAGGGAATCCTTAGGTTGTGACCGGACGGACAGACTTTTGTACGAATAATTACGGTCGCCATCTTTTTTACCGTTTAAAAAGGAAGGAACAAATGTCTTCGTTGCAGGAAACGGACTCACCGGATGTGGACCTTTTTCTGGTACTGTCGTCTCTGTCGGGACCTGGACGGACACCCTGGACGTTAAACGGCTAGTGTAGCTTCCACTCGGCAATGAATACACACACCGTGAGTTTACTTATACAATACTTAAATGTTTTANGGGAAAGAAGCGAAGGAAGGATCNGGTGGAGACAGAGAAAGATATGAGTAGGAGAGTTAGGGGGGGAGAAGGGAGAAAAAAATGATGAAAATGAGGAGGAGGAAAGGAAAGATGAGAGTGTAAAGGTGGTGTTTTGGAATGCGGCTGGGGTTAAGGGGAAAGATCAAAGTTTTTGGAGGGGGTTGAAGAGTTGAAACGTGATGTTTCTGACGGAAACTTGGGTGGACAAAAAAAGATTGGCGGGGATTACTGGGAAACTGCCGAAAAATTTTAGTTGGGAGATACAGTGGGCGGGTAGAAAAAATAGGAAAGGTAGGGTTATGGGGGGGATGTTGCTGAAAGTAAAGAAGGGGCTAGAGGCAAGAGANGAGAAAGGATGGGAAGGAAGGGATGGGATAATGGTGAGAAAAGTGAGGATAGGGGGAGAGTGGTGGAGGATTGTGGGGGTGTATATAAACTGGGGGATGGAGAAAAAAGTAGAAGAGTTAAGAGAGTAGATGGAGGGGAAAAATGGAAAAGTGAGGACAATAGTGGAGNGGATTTTAATGCGAGAACAGGAGAAAAAGGTGGAGAAATGAAGGGAGAAGGAGAGGAGGAGGAGGAAGGGAGTAGGAGGTCAAAGGATAAGAAACGCGGAGGGAAGATTATTGTTGGAGAGGACTGAGGAACTGGGCTGGGTAATATGGAACGGGGACACAAAAGGAGACGAGGAGGGAGAATGGACATACACGGGTAAAAGAAGGGAGTCAGTGANTGACTATGTGGAAGAGGAAGTAAGCACGAAAGATATGTGGAAAAAATGGAAATAGGGGATTAAGTGGATTTGGATTATTATCCGGTGATCTGGATTAGAAGTGGAAAAAGAGTAAAGACTGGTAACAGAGAAAGGGATAGAAGGAGGGATAGAATAAAAAAGATAATATAATCGGAGGAAGGAAAAAGAAAATGGACGGAGGAGATGCAGAAGGAGATGAGGGATGAAAAAACGGAGATGAAAGAGGAATGGGAGAGTATGAAAAAAAGAATAAAAACTGTGTTAGGAGAAAGGGAGGTAAAGAAAGTAGAAAGTGGGAGAAAGAGGTGGTGGGATAAAGAATGTAAGAAGGAAAAGAAGAATGTAAGAAGGGAGTTAAGAAGGNGGAGAGAGGGAAGAGGGTGTAAGAAGGAATATAAGGAAAGAAAAAAAGAGTATAAAGCGATGTGTAATAAGAAAAGGGAGAAAACAAACATAGCTTGGGAGGTGGTGAAAAAAGCGAAAACGATGGGGCAAATGTGGGAAGTGGTGAATAAAGAAAGAAGAAGAAAGAGAGGAGGGATTGAGATAGGAGAGTGGGAGGATTATTTTAAGACGCATTGGAGAGGGTGGACTGGAAAGTGGTGAGAGGGAAAAGGGAAAAGAAGGAAGAAGGAGAAAAAGATATAGGAAGGAAGGAAATTATAAGGGCGATTGGAAAATTGAGAGAAGGCACCAGGGGGGGGATAGCAGAAGTATGGGAATTTGGAGAAAAAAATATGCAGGACTGAGTGTGGAACATATGTAGGAGAATTTGGGCAAGATTAGGAGTGGATTGATGAGTGGAATGAGGGGATAATAGTGCCAGTGAAAAAAAGAGAAGGAAATAAAGTAGAGAAATATAGGGGTGTGACATTGGCCATTGTATAAAGTGTATGCGGAGGTGTTACCAGAAAAGTTAAGGGAGGAGGTAGAGGGAAAAAATTTAGTTCTGGAGAGCCAGGCGGGGTTTAGGAGAGGAAAAGGTACGATGGATAACATTTATGTGGTAATTACCTGGTGAGCAGAAATTTAAGTAGGAAGAGGGGTGGGTTGATTGCGTTATTTATAGATTTGAAGGCGACTTTCGACACGGTCAATAGGNAGACTTTACTAAGAGCAATGAGGGAGAGAGGGGTGAGGGAGAGATTAGTGGGAAAATGTGGGGACTTATATAGAGAGACGAGGAACAGGGTAACGGCAGGGGGAGGTGGAGAATAAATTTTGGACAGGTAGGGAGGTGTGGCAGGGATGCCCTTTGAGTCCGTATCTGTTCAATCTGTTGATGGCGGATATGGAGGACTATTTGGATAAGAACGGATGAGGTGGGGTGAAGGTAGGAGGAAGAAAGGTTTATGTATTGGCGTATACGGATGATTTGGTGCTGTTAACGGAGGAGGAGGAAGGGATGAGGGGAATGATGAGAGGGATGGAGAAATATCTGGCGGGAAAGAGTTTAGAAGTCAACGTAAATAAATCAAAAGTGATGAGATTTAGAAANAAAGGGGGAAGGAAGAAAAAGCTGGAATGGTGGTGGAAAGAGGAGAGATTGGAGGAGGTGAAGGAATTCAAACATTTAGGGTATGTGTTTCGAAGAAACGAGGGAAGTAAGGCGCAGATAAAAGAGAGAGTGAAAAAAGANGCGGCTATTATGAGTCAGGTGTGGGGAATTGGGAAGAAAAAGTTCGGTAAAGATTGGGGTAAAAGGTTATGGTTGTTTGACGTATTGGTTTGGTCAGTGGTTCGATATAGTGTGGAGATATGGGGATAGAAAGAATGGGATACCTTGGAAAGGTTAAAAAATAAATATATAAGGTAGTTATTGTGAGTAGATTGGATGACACCGAGATATATCGTAAGGGAAGAAGTGCACAGGGATTTATTAAGGGGAGGGGCGGGACAAAGGGCCTGGAGATTTGAGGAAAGATTGGAAAGAGGAGAGAGTAGCAAAATAGCGAGGCTATGCTTAAAAGAGATTANGGAGAGAGGGAAGAGGGTGTAAGAAGGAATATAAGGAAAGAAAAAAAGAGTATAAAGCGATGTGTAATAAGAAAAGGGAGAAAACAAACATAGCTTGGGAGGTGGTGAAAAAAGCGAAAACGATGGGGCAAATGTGGGAAGTGGTGAATAAAGAAAGAAGAAGAAAGAGAGGAGGGATTGAGATAGGAGAGTGGGAGGATTATTTTAAGACGCATTGGAGAGGGTGGACTGGAAAGTGGTGAGAGGGAAAAGGGAAAAGAAGGAAGAAGGAGAAAAAGATATAGGAAGGAAGGAAATTATAAGGGCGATTGGAAAATTGAGAGAAGGCACCAGGGGGGGGATAGCAGAAGTATGGGAATTTGGAGAAAAAAATATGCAGGACTGAGTGTGGAACATATGTAGGAGAATTTGGGCAAGATTAGGAGTGGATTGATGAGTGGAATGAGGGGATAATAGTGCCAGTGAAAAAAAGAGAAGGAAATAAAGTAGAGAAATATAGGGGTGTGACATTGGCCATTGTATAAAGTGTATGCGGAGGTGTTACCAGAAAAGTTAAGGGAGGAGGTAGAGGGAAAAAATTTAGTTCTGGAGAGCCAGGCGGGGTTTAGGAGAGGAAAAGGTACGATGGATAACATTTATGTGGTAATTACCTGGTGAGCAGAAATTTAAGTAGGAAGAGGGGTGGGTTGATTGCGTTATTTATAGATTTGAAGGCGACTTTCGACACGGTCAATAGGGAGACTTTACTAAGAGCAATGAGGGAGAGAGGGGTGAGGGAGAGATTAGTGGGAAAATGTGGGGACTTATATAGAGAGACGAGGAACAGGGTAACGGCAGGGGGAGGTGGAGAATAAATTTTGGACAGGTAGGGAGGTGTGGCAGGGATGCCCTTTGAGTCCGTATCTGTTCAATCTGTTGATGGCGGATATGGAGGACTATTTGGATAAGAACGGATGAGGTGGGGTGAAGGTAGGAGGAAGAAAGGTTTATGTATTGGCGTATACGGATGATTTGGTGCTGTTAACGGAGGAGGAGGAAGGGATGAGGGGAATGATGAGAGGGATGGAGAAATATCTGGCGGGAAAGAGTTTAGAAGTCAACGTAAATAAATCAAAAGTGATGAGATTTAGAAANAAAGGGGGAAGGAAGAAAAAGCTGGAATGGTGGTGGAAAGAGGAGAGATTGGAGGAGGTGAAGGAATTCAAACATTTAGGGTATGTGTTTCGAAGAAACGAGGGAAGTAAGGCGCAGATAAAAGAGAGAGTGAAAAAAGANGCGGCTATTATGAGTCAGGTGTGGGGAATTGGGAAGAAAAAGTTCGGTAAAGATTGGGGTAAAAGGTTATGGTTGTTTGACGTATTGGTTTGGTCAGTGGTTCGATATAGTGTGGAGATATGGGGATAGAAAGAATGGGATACCTTGGAAAGGTTAAAAAATAAATATATAAGGTAGTTATTGTGAGTAGATTGGATGACACCGAGATATATCGTAAGGGAAGAAGTGCACAGGGATTTATTAAGGGGAGGGGCGGGACAAAGGGCCTGGAGATTTGAGGAAAGATTGGAAAGAGGAGAGAGTAGCAAAATAGCGAGGCTATGCTTAAAAGAGATTANAAGCAAAAAGGGAGGTGTGGTTGTCTGAGTGAAAGAATAAAATAAAATATTATGAGGAGAGAGGAATAAANATAGCAAAAATGGGGGAAAGTAGAGAGGCAAGAGAATGGAGAGCTCAGCTGTTGATAGAGAAGGAGAAGAGGATGCAGAGTGAGGAAAGATGGAAAAAGATTGAAAGTTCAAAGTACAATAGATGGTACGGGANGATTAAGAAGGAAGAAGTATTTAATAAAGGGGTGGGGAAAAAGCAGATGTCAGAAAGTGATTAGGTTTTGGTTGGGGAACGAGATGAAAGAAGGTAAATACTGGGAAGGGGAGAGGGAAAGGGTGTGTAGAATGTGTGGATTAGTGGAGNAAGGTTGGAGACATGTGTGAGAGGATTGTGGGGAANGGNGGGTGGAAGGGAATTGGAAGGATATGATTGAATTGATGCTGGTGGAGGAAAAGGAGGGAAAAAGATGGTTGAGGAGGTTGGAGGAATATAAGGGAACGGAACAGGAGGTAGGACAGGGGGAGGGAGAGGAGTGATTAGGAAGGGAGGAATGAAAGTTGAGTGAGTGGGAGTTGAGTGAATAGATGTGTGGAAAGAATTGTGTAATTGTATGTATGAGAGTGAAGAGAGTATGGGAACCAATGGCGGAGTAGCTGGATAAAGTTGATTGCCGAAAAGGAAGGTCCACATTGCGTAAAGTAGGGTAAAGCAATTGCGTGTGTGTGTATATAAGTATTTTAGTTTTAAGTTAGTTGTAAGGTTAGTTGTAAGAGTAGATGTAAGTTTTTTTGTGTAATGTATTGTAACCCTAAGGGGAATCAATAAACACTAATTACACAGCCACACAAAAAAAAAATTTCTTTGGCCTGGGAATCAGACTATGTTTATTATATGTTTTTGTGGTCGCTGAATCCGAATCCGAGGTCCATTAAACCCCATCGGGTCGGGGTTACGCCATAACCTCAAAAAACACCATAATCTCGAAACCCATATAATC
>NW_018022545.1:10111-12131 GCF_002006095.1 Pseudomyrmex gracilis | reverse complement strand
AAGATTATATGGGTTCCAAGCTCAGATTATGGTGTTTTTTGAGGTTATGGCGGAACCCCGACCCGATGGGGTTTAATGGACCTCGGATTCGGATTCAGCGACTCCAAAAACATATAATAAACATGGTCTGATTCTCAGGCCAAAAAAATTTTTTTTTTTGTGTGGCTGTGTTATCTATCTATCTACTGAAATGTTTTATTAAATGTTCGCACTTGACTTACACTGTACATTTTGAGTGTTTTACTAACTAGTGTTTACTAACAATAAGCTGCTCGATTATTATTTCTTTGTGAAATACGAACGATGCGTTTCCGAAGCTCAGGCAAGACTCTTTGCAAAATTAGAATGAGCGCAACACGTTTTCTCAACAACCGACTTGTTTGGGCGTTCGTGCACGACTCCCTCGCGGCGCGCTCGGTTTCTCCACGAAGGCTCGCTTCTCCCATCAGTCGCCCGCGCATGTGCACCGACCTATGAGAATGTATTTTTCCAAAAATGAAAAATTTTGACACGAGTCGCTTATATAACGATAAATAAGCGTTCCTGTTGAATTCCACTAACAATTGTATTTTTGCCCGAAGTTAGGTATTTTAGTTAAACTGAGCAAATTTTGAAGACACGTGATTTTGGTCAATCACGCACAATTCACTTTAGAAAAGTACATTCCCAACTTATCTCTAACTTTTTCTTTGTTTCAGGGGGAGTCGACGCTGGACCAGACACCCCGCNAGGATAGGTAAGTACAATACTAACTACTTGAATTGTAGCTGAAACTTAGAGGGTTGCCTGTACCACCTTGGACTCGCACGCTAACGCAATTTTGCCGACAATTACATTTTCTTCCAGGGTTAGGATCTCGCTCGACGACCCGAGGTAAGTATCTAACACTTTAACTGTGGCTCAAACTTAGTGTAGCGCTTTATTGCTCGAAGATTATTCTGCACATACATTCAAACAATTAATTTTTTCGACTGATGTTAGTCTCCGACAATGACACCAAAAAAATTTATAATTGTGGTTGAAACTTGCGCACTCGCCCTTGTTACCTGAGGCCTTGGTGGCACCACTAAAGGACGTGAAGAACGCAGCACCAAAAGGAAGGGAGGAAAAGCAGTACNATAGTGTAGCGGCTCCAAAGGATTTGGGTTCCGCAGCGGCAGAAGGTAAAGACTCGCCGGAGTTCTTGTCCACGGAATCCGAGACCGAATCCGAGGAGAACGATGTACAGCGTAAAGTTTAAAGAAAAGGAAAAAGTGCGGGCTTTCGATGTAAAACATAGGCGTGGTTGCCAGCGCTTAAAGACATTTAGTTTTATGATTATCATAATAGAGTAAGTCAAATTTTCGTTTAAGTCTAAGAGATTTGCCTTGTAGACTAGTTTTATAATACTATATAATTAATAACAATAATATTAACAACAAGATAAACAAATATGTGTATACAACTAATGTTTAAAAAAAAATAAAAATATATGTTTTTTTAACGAAGTATTTTAACAAAAATGTTTGTGATAGGTATTAACAGTTACAAAAAAGTGTAGTTTTAGTCATTAAGCGAAACTTTTGTTTGAGTAGTGCTCTTTTATGTTAATCTAAAGTTTTAATTACTCATGTGTGTAGGTGAGACCGTTACCCACATTTTAAGTTCTTATTACGTTAGTAGGCGGCGACTAGTAAAGACTGTAGCCCAAACACCGGGACCTTCTCCACTCAAATATACACACACAACTGTACACCATAAGGGGCCATACATTCATAAGTCACACCTCACACACGTACACTACACTCACACTAACATGTACCCATAAGGGCACACACACACATCATTCACTTACGCTCGTCACACACAACACAACCCACACGTACTTGTGCCTTAAGAAACCCATTTAGGCCTCACTTACACTGACTACGCACACACTCACACACCTCAATCACGCCAAACATGTGTCCTTAGGGATCCATTCACATCACACACACACACACACACACACACACACACACACACACACACACACACACAC
>NW_018022545.1:7358-9711 GCF_002006095.1 Pseudomyrmex gracilis | reverse complement strand
AAGCGGATTCGCGCCGACGAGTCGAGCGGCGGCGGCGAGAGTTAGTTACTATNCAACGCTCGTAAGGCTCGGACGTATGACGTGAGCACGCGCAAAGATAACCCCGTTGGATACACTTGTCTACTTTAACGCGTCCAGTGCGTTTGAAAATAAAAAGTATATCGTGTGTGAATTTCGGAATTTTAATAAGAAACATTTGTAACGTATACATCATATGAGTTGTGTAAGCCGAGCGTGCGTGTGATAATAAAGTGTACGCGTACGAACTTGAAAGAAAAGTGTATATTATTATTACGTATAAAATATATACTTACCACATTCAATAATACTTACCTGAACGCTGTGTGTTGATTTGTATCCCGTCTTGCGTTTCCCGCTTCCTGGAGTCCTGGTGGAGATATCCGGTGCTCGTCGAGTTTTGTACGTTACCCGACAAAAATGGAAATATCACGTTGTTGTTTGAAAGGTCAAAACACCTGGCGACCGTGGCAATTTACGTAAACGTGAGTACCCGATCTGTTATTGCCTATCCCAATCACACTCTAACTACCTTTAAACTGCCTATACAAACAATTTTGCTGACATTTATTTTTGGAAATGTACTTCGCAAAGAGGTGGTAGTCAAGTACAAGAAATTTTTCACAACATCAATTGTGGCCGAAATTTTGTAATTNACCTTCTCTACCAAAGTTCTCTTTACTTACCAAGTTTCGCCAACAATTAATTTTTGACGATTATCTAACACTTTGAGTTTACGACTCGTAGCCGGTTAGTATGGCGAAAATATAATTGTGCGCGAAACTCGCACAATCGCGCAATCTACACTAGATCTATACGTACGCACAATATCCGCCACAATTACACATGTTTACTTTAGGTGATGTTAGTCCTCGGTGGTCCTGCAAAAAAATATTAACTTTACAATTTTGCGTGAAACTGATCGAGACGCTTAGATAGCCTAAGTAAATTACGTACACCAAGTATCTCCGACATTTCCAACACTTGAGAAAACTTTTTATTTTTTATTTTTCTTCTCGAGTTAGACCGTTCCCGGGTATCGCGCCGTACCTCGGTTGACCTGCCCGGCCGTTGTGAACATTACGTTCACTCACCTCCTAACCTTTTTACCTTTCTAACTTAACAACTCCGTCTTATGTGGAATTCGAGTCGCATCCGAGTTGCTTACCTGTCAAATCCGTGTTTGCTTACAAGTGTTTAACCAAACGAACCAAAACTAGCAATGTCAATTGTGGCTCAAACTCTCCTGAATGACGTAACTACACTAATATGCTGTACAAGTTTGGTCGACAATTCTTAATTACAAAATTTTAGTAACTCTCTTTTCTGTTTCAGATGACTGCTGCTGGAACCACCAGACGATGCGGACTCATCCGGACAACGTGAGACAATTAGTTAAGGTAAGTGTAAGTACTAACCTTTTTTCATCAATTGAATTGTTCACGTTATTTTCAGGTTCGAATTTCCTTGAGACAGTCGACAACTTAGCAAAACATCACCAACTTTAGGCAAGTTAGTATTTCACCGGCACCTAAGTCGGTATACTTAACCTTCGTCAATTTTCACATTGTGGGCCAAACTTCACCTACACGCTCCAAACGTATAAACAACCCGACTATAGGAGTTTCGCTAACAATTGAAATTGTTAGTTTTGCAAACATTGGAGATATTATTAAACGTTAGTTTAATGAGTAATCCCGATCAATTAGGACCACTTCAAAATAAAAGAAANTAAACTAAAAGTTATAAACTTCGATTATAGACAACTTGGGCTTTATACACCTCTTCAAAACTCCGCGATTAGGATTATAATATTAACAAACGAGTACACAAATGCATATATAAGGAGTTTTGCTCGCTCTAAAATAAAATAAACATTTGATTTGAAAATCCTGTTTCTTTGGTATGTCGTTGTATTCAACGCTCTTAGTCGTCTTCTTGTGTTGACGATGGCAGCTGAGGTGTTTCCTCTGCGCTTGCCACGTCACCTGGCAAAGGAAAGACAATCTCTAAACCCGTCGGTTGCAAGGTCTTCTCCCCGGTTGGAGAGTGGTCGCGGCCAGAGGGGGCCTGGGTAGGCCGGCGAGTCTAGCATATCTTTCATNTCTTTTTTCATGAGAGCGAAGGAATCCATAAAGGATATTTCCTCGTAAAAAAAAGGTTAAGTTGTGACCAGAATTCTCGGTCGTTTCATTAAAAATGTTCATTGTTACTTACTTTTACAGGTTTTCACGGTCGCCAGGTGTCGTTTAAGGACGTCTGGATACCACTCGTCCATCATCCTTGGTCTCCATCCCCTAAATCCTCTTTTTCTTTTTTCAGGAAGGACAAGATT
>NW_018022545.1:5027-6588 GCF_002006095.1 Pseudomyrmex gracilis | reverse complement strand
GACACACCGCCTGTGTTTTTCGCGATTGTTCTGTTTTATTCTATATCTCCGTTATTATATCCGTTCGATTTTCCGAACGACCCAAACGATTAAACTTTTCGATCCGTTNGATTTTATCTCCGGTTTTAACTAACTCTGTGCAGGTCCACACTTGTCTCTTAGGCCCGCTTCTCACGGCCCGCACGTGCACTTGCACTTTTCCCCTAGGTGGGTACGTACTTTTTAACTGTTTCCCTAACCATGTGTTTTTTGTTGTGTGTTCAGTCGGATGTTGTCTCTACTGTTGTCTACTTGTTTTTTNGTCCGTTTTTATGTGTCTAGAGAAAAATCCCTAGATGTGTATTATTGTTTCTAATAGTCTGTCTGGTCCTGTATGTCAGTTTGCTCGTCCTAAAATTTTGTTTTGTGGCTTTACAAAATGTCCCCAGATGGATCTTTAATTCTATTGGTTGTCTGTGTTTGTTCTAAATTTCTGTCTTTTNCGTGTATGTGTGCATGTGTTTTTGTGTTTATGTGTGTTTCTACACTACCTCACCCTAAAGGCTCCGCTATATTACCTACTTAAGTTCTAACGTTCCAAACTTAATAAAAACTTGATTTTTATATAGCCAACAAAGGCTATATCCAAATACGCANCAACTTTTGCACAAAATAATAAAAAATAAATTTTTGACTTTCTTGCCGATTTTGTAACTTTTAACGTCTTACTTATTTTATTTGACATAAGTAAATCGGAAAACAAAATAAAAAAACAAAAATAAACAAATTTTACGCATGCACGACTTTCCTTAGAAATAAACTTATAAAATAAATTTTAAATCAATTAGGGGGGGTATTCGGGGACTATCATATATGAGATGCAAAACTAGCATCCTATATGAATTTATGAATTGAAATTTCACTTCGAAAAAACACGTGAAAAACGTGAATTTACTTATATGTGCACACACATATAAGACATATTTTCCGCAAGACATCCTGCGCAACGGCTCCATAGACTGTTTATTTATTAAGTTTAATAGACTTCATGAGCCAGAGGACGATACTCATATTTAACATTAATTTATAAAATAAAATTGTCGCTTCTGTTACACGTCCTGGACTCCACAGTCCCCTTCTGTTTGGAACCAGACATAAACTAGCTTTAAGATTTGCGCCTTAGAATTAATTTTTAAATAACAATCCTTGAGCAGAAAACAGAAGACCTATTGAACTAAGATAAACAGATCCGTATCGCAATTTTTTATCTAATCACTCTTACCGACTTTCAAATGAGTACCGGTCAATTAATCAACAAGTAGCTCGGATGTTTGGTTCACGAATATAAACTTAGATAATTTAGGCGGTCCACTAATCTCTAGCAAGAAATGTTATGGCACCAAAAATAAACAGGAAATTGCACGTGCAATTAACAAAGTTTAAACAAATGTTGAGTGAGTCAGAAAGAATGATTGTCGATGATTGGTCCTTTTGCCTGATCGGATTAGCAAATGAAAGATCGAAATTTTAATCAGTAAAGAGTGGGAGAGTAAAATCTAAAGACGATTGGCAAAAATCAGAA
>NW_018022545.1:2412-3822 GCF_002006095.1 Pseudomyrmex gracilis | reverse complement strand
TGAATAAATCTAAATGTTAATATTTAGAATAAAAATGATTTATATACTCTGTGACGTTTTTCTTGGTTGTAACAAAAATCCCGCGTCGCCCCGCCCGAAACGGAAATACAAGATCGGGACACGGACGGAAGTCCGCGAGAGAGGAAACGTCTCGACAGGCAGGGAAGAAAAGGGTGATAAACTGAGCCTACCACTGTGCCGAGCCGACGAATTCTTAGATCTAATTCTGGGCGCCAGACGCGTACTCGCGTCAAAATATGCGTCGCTCAACACAATGGGCCGACTAGCTCTATTTNAAACGGAGAGGGGGAGGGTCGGACGATAAATAANGGCTGTCCCAAACGAATCTCGGATTAGGATCGTAATCAACCACACTGCAGATAAAGAGAAAGAAATAAACAATTTATTATAGCGCCGCGGAATAAGAGACGACTCAGCGAGAATAACAAAAAAATACAAAATAAACTTCACCGTTAGGATACGGCGAGATCGCTTTGTCGCGGCGGCAGTAATTACAAAAGAATAAAAAATAAAAGAAAAGACAGAGATACCGAAACAATTGACAAGACACTTTTAACAGACGGGATCTATCGCAAGACCAATTGCGGATATCGACTCGTGCTATCGAATACGTTGCGTCGTCGCGCTGACTTCACATGCGCTATATTCTACTGGGCGGGATTAGAAACAAGGAGAGTACGGTACGGTAGATCTTCTATACTCGCTATGATAACGGTACGAAATGTTCCTGTTCCAGCTCCTCCGAATCGCTCACCTCTCGCTTTCGGCAGATCGCTCGGAAAAATCCACATTAAGATGCCGTATAGAATGTGATAGCGGTACGATAGGATAGAGTGAAGATTAATGCAGCAGCCGGTGAAAAATAAGCTGAGATTATTACGCAGGACGCAGCACGTTACGATAGCGTTAGTTTCGGAATACGATCTTTGGTACGGTATTCGGTACGCGGATCGGTACGATACCCGGTGCGAAATGTGACAATAGCGAAACAATACACTAAACACTTACTTGTGCACGCGAGACGTAAGGAAATACGAAAATGCTGCTTGGCGCTTTACCGGAACTCCAGGGCTTGAGCTACTCAACAGAGTAGTTACGCGACACGCACTTAAACCTACGAATTATTACCACGAAGCCCCGTGGACTCCGATTCTAGCCGCTGCCGAAAACTCTAAGACTATGGCGAAGGTTATGTCCTTGCCGGTACCCAAACGCGAAATTCAGCGACTAGCCTCGACACGAGACTCGAGTAACGCGGATTCGTGGCTTACAAAGTACGAGGACACCTCACCGTACGTTGTCGTCCTTCTCCATCCAAGTCAATAGCTCGAAAAAGGCTTCTTGATCAATCGATCGTCGGGAGTGTCGTCGGTGCGTCCGTCCGGTTCG
>NW_018022545.1:0-2042 GCF_002006095.1 Pseudomyrmex gracilis | reverse complement strand
GCTTCCTCGGCTTTTCAGCGCCAAGGTTCGCTGTCCTCCGCGTTGTCATCTTTCTCGCCGCTTATTTCCGGAGACTCACCCCTCTGGTCGTCGTGCGAGTGCCTAGCTGCGACTCCACGCACACCCTTTTCTCTCGTTTACTCTCGCCTTTACGCAGAATCGATGGTTCCTGATATCTCCTCCAGTAGTGTGTTCTCGATGTGGTGAGGCGCCAAGAGCATACAAAAAAAAATAATACAAATAAGCAACTAAATCTAACGCACGCAAGCAAGCCCTGGAGGATCTTGGCGCGTCCCCGACGGTTCACACCCCCGGACTCCCGCGATTATGAGAGCTTTTTGGGGCGAGGGAGGAGCGGCGCGACTACCACGTCACAACTCATAAAAATGAAAACGGCTTTAACTAATTAAATGAACTTTTGAACATCTATCCTGAAAATTCATTCCTGTAATCTCATCACGTGATCGCCAGGTCCTGTCCCAGGTAAAATAAATTTGTTTTTAAGACCTAAACGAGGACCGACGAGTGAGAAGACGTTAGACAAGTAATATCGGGAAGTCCGTTGACCTGACTACGTCGTTGAACAGTCTCGCTCGACTTGCCTTATCTCATTAGATCAGTGTGCCGAGATATAATACACAAAAGTGTCGTGTGTCAAGTTGCGTTTCTCCGTTAGGACCCGATCGTAACCGTAGGTCAGGACGTAACACTTCTATAGGTGCATTACCACTATATAGGTTACATAAAATATATACTTAAGCCTAACGCTCACTTTATCGCGCTAGTAACATTTTAATGTCTCTATGCGGACTCTTACGGTCCGTTCACGGTTTCTTTTATAGTCATTTCAGGAACTGTCCACTTTTTTCACCGTTGGAACCGGCTTTTGCTTTCTCTNNGCTTGTACATGGTTCCTCCGCTGCTGGGTCCCGCGTCTCTAAGGCCGTCGGTGACATGACCCCCGTCAACCTTGGTTTAGGTGACGAAGCCTCCTTTGGTGGACTCGTTACCAAACCGGAGTTTACAAAATCTTTCTCCTGGGTTGGTTCGTCCGTGTTGGTTTCTTGTGTGTGTGGCCGATGTTGATTGGTTGTCCTCGGCCCGCGTTGTTTCGGTCTGCTCTACTTGGATCTCNTGGCTTACTATTGGTAGATCCTGAATCGCCACAATTTTACTTGTCCATTCGATGTCCGTCAATGGTGTGACAGCTACCNTTGTCTGTTGTTAATGTTGCGGGTCACGCCTNGGTTGCTGTTGGTCTTGCGTGTTCACCCTTTATACCTTGACGAACAATTTGTTAGAAAGAATGTCCGCTAGTTGTTCCGCTGATAGTGTTATACACTGCCATGTTTTCTGAGCATCCTCGTTGGTTGTTTGTTGTTGTTTTTGTTGGATTCAGTATCCGACGGTAATTTGAGGTTACGCCGGACTTTGCGACTTGGCTCCCAGGGTTCGTCTTTGTCCCACCTGAGAGTCCGTGTTTTTTGTTTCTTGCTTGACCGATCCGATGTTGATCCTTGCTGGATGTCTCNGGTCGTTTTATTTTTCTTTTCACTTCTACCGATGTTCTGGTCTTTTGATTTTGATGACGACGGTATGGACAGTAGATCCAAATTCGCCGCCACGAACGTCTTACTGGACGTCCTTGTCTGATTGGCTCTTGCTCTTGGATGTCTTCGAGCCCTTTGTTCTCGGCAACTTTGCTTTGACGTACGAGGTTAATTTGTCGCACGCCCGCTGTGCCTCGTCTCTCTCGTGTTAAACTTTTTTTCTTTGCGTTCGGATTATTAACAACAAAGTCCTATTTGGCGAATTGCTTTGTCTCTCTCTTCTCTGACTTGTTGCAATAACCTAACTTCTTCTATTTCCGCGTCTTCAATATTGTCCGCGGTACAAAAAAGTTTGTCATCCGATGACGATTTACTTTCACCGACACTATTTTATCTATCATAAAATATCTATAAAAACATATANAATTATTTATTAAAACTGTATATATTTAAAAAAACTCAATATGTTTAAAAAAATCACATTTTCTCATT
>NW_018022544.1:0-20850 GCF_002006095.1 Pseudomyrmex gracilis | reverse complement strand
TTTCCAGTAGATGGCGCACAAAGCGTATAAATGCTAGTGTCATAACCAATATGTTGTTTTGTAGCTATAACCGCCAGCTTAAAAACTTCACATTTGTTTAAACGTTTAGGAATTAAGCAGCATTTTTTTCGGTTGTAAACATGTCGAGTTTTGAGCCAAACAAAGAGCATTTGCGGCACGTGTTGATTTTCTTATTCAATAAGAAGAAAAATGCAGCGGAAGCACATCGAACACTTGTTGAAATATACGGAGAACATTCTCCATCTGTCGACACTTGCGAGCGGTGGTTCAAACGATTTAGAAATGGTGATTTCGATGTCAGAAATAAAAAACGTGAAAATCGACCAAAAAAGTTTGAAGACACCGAATTACAAGCATTATTGGATGAAGACGCTACGCAAACTCAAGAAATGTTGGCAGAGCAATTGAATGTTTCTCGTGTAGCCATTTCCAAACGCTTGAAAGCCATGCAAAAAATCCAAAAGCTTGGAAAATGGGTGCCACACATGCTGAACGAGCGACAAATGGAAAACCGCAAAGTCACATGCNAAATGCTGCTTCGGAGATATGAAAGAAAGTCATTTCTTCATCGGATCGTAACAGGCGATGAAAAATGGATATTTTTTGAGAATCCAAAGCGAAAAAAATCATGGTTATCACATGGAGAAGCCTCCTCATCGACCGCAAAACCAAATCGCTTTGGACAGAAAGCNATGCTGTGTGTGTGGTGGGACCAAAAGGGCATTGTGTACTTCGAACTGCTGAAACCTGGAGAAACAGTTAATACGGATCGCTACCGACAACAATTGATTAATTTGAATCATGCGTTGATCGAGAAACGACCAGAATGGGCTCGAAGGCATGGAAAGGTGATTTTGCTGCATGACAACGCACCCAGTCACACAGCAAAACCGGTCAAGGATACTCTGGCAGCACTTGGATGGGAAATCTTACCCCATCCGCCGTACTCACCAGACCTTGCTCCTTCCGACTACCACTTGTTTTCATCTATGGGACACGCACTTGCCAAGCAGCATTTTCATTCTTATGAAGACGTCCGAAAATGGCTTGACAACTGGTTTGGCTCGCGCCATTTTCAATTCTTTTGGAAGGGCATCCATAATTTGCCTACTAGATGGCAAAACTGTGTAGAAAGCGAGGGCAGATACTTTGAATAAAATATATTTTTCTATTCCTTCTAAATCATGGCGTATTTTTATGGAAAAAACCCGCATTTTAAAGTTACAGACCTGGTACATAGCACGAAATAGAACCATGTCCACCGCACATAGCACGAAATAGAACCATGTCCACAGCACATAGCACGGAATAAAACCATGTCCACGCGTGGACATAGCCATACGTATCGACAAGTCGCTCGTGGACATCGCTACGTAGTTGCCAATGTGCACCATCCATGGACATGCGCTAGCTTACGGGCCGGTATAGCGATCGTAAAAACTCTTATGGGCCTGGCCGCTCTCATTCTTCTCTCTGACGCAAGTTATTCGCTGCGTCAGAAGTTTTAATCTGTTGTTCCTTTATATTCTTGATCGCGGTACAAAATGCATCCGTATGCGTGTTTCCCGATGACGTTGAGTCGCCTACGCTGTCGAACAAAAATCTTTCCGATAGATTTCGCGAAAAGTTCCATCGCGCCGCGGCAAAGTCAATATTTATTCCAAACGCGCCGAGAAAATCGATTCCAAGAATACAGTGTTGTGCTAACGTAGGCAAAAAACATACAGATAACGTCTCTGTCTTTTCTCGCACCGTAATCGGCAATGTCATTTCCGCGCGGATTTTCGCGATTTGTCCCGTTGTGGTCGTCACACGTCTCCCCCTCGAGGGTTGCATTTTTAGTCTTTCGTCACCTACTTTCCTACGCAATTTTTCTAATATTGCCGAACTGAAAAATGTCCGTCCGGATCCGGAATCCACCAATCCCGTGATTGTAATTCCGTGAATCAAAATATTCAAATAAAATAACCCGATAGCTGTACAACAATTGAAAGTGCTCACCGAGAGCTCGTAAACTTTTGTTGACAGCGGGTTAGGGGGGTGTGTCGCAGATTTCGGAGCAGAGCCTTCCCCGCGGTCCGCTCCGTTTACGCGTTTCCCGAACAGTCAGAACACGTGCGAGTCGTCACGTCCGGTTTTCCGCATTTGTAACAGTGTGGTCTTGCCTCCTGCTTGCAATTTCTGGAAACGTGGCCTTCTTTGCCACAATTCCAACATTTAATTCTTCGCTTTTGAGTCTCTGTCTCTCCGCTTTTATTCGTACCCTTCGCTTTATTTTTCTTTCCGTCTCCTTCCCCCGAAACTCCGATAGCCGCGAGTGTATCTCTCTCTTTTGGAGATTTCCCGGCTCCTTTCGGAGCGTGATAGGCCAAATCCGAAAATAATGATTTATCCGGGGTAGGCGGAAGTTGAAATCGCTTAGCTGCGTCGTACGAGCCTTCCGCCCGCGTCGCGAATATTTCTAGCGTGTCGAGATCCATAATTTCGTCGCGACGAATCGCGACCTGCAGTTTCGGCAGCATATTTCGGTGTGCATAATCGAGTTTTTCTCGCTCTGACCAGGGTGGCGATAATCGGTCCAACAACGCGACCATGCACGTCAAATAATCCGCGACCGGTTCGCGCTCCCCCTGCGTTCGTCGCATTATTTCATTCCTGAGCGACCTGAAAATCAGGGTCGCCGAATCGTGTTCGCCACGCCGTTTTGAATTTCTCCCACGTGAACAAGGTTGTTCTTTTGCTCCGATACCAATTCAACGCGATTCCGGTTAAGCAGAACGGCATGCATCGAAGCAGCTCTACGTCGCTAACCGGCATAAGGTCACGCCCTTCCTCGATTCGTATTAAGAATGCTTCCGCGTCTTCGCCGCGCGCGCCCGAAAATTTTAAGTTCCATTTCCGTATTATATTATAAGCCGCGGAGGCGCCGGACGATGCCGAAGTATTCGCCCAGTGAGGTGTGCGACTATGATTTGCGCGCTGCGCTCGCGTCGTTTCTCCCGACGAGTCACTCGGGGGGTCGTACGCGGTGGAGTTTGCATTAACTCCTCCTCGCCCATGGCCTTCCGGCGGTCCACCCGCTGCATCAGCCGATAGATGACCGGCCTCCCCCGATCTCGACATTCCCGTGCTTTGCAGATCCGATTCGTGTACCAAAAGACGCGCGGCTAATAAAGGCTCGGCCCCCTCCGTTGGTAAACGCCGACGTCTTAACTCGTTTAACAATTCCTCACGATTGAACGCCGCGATCCTCTCCGGAGTAATGGTCGAATTATCCTCAACCTCGGATTTCTCCATCACGCGTAATCAAAAATCTTCTCCTTAAAAGAAACTCGAGATAATCGTGACGGAATTCGTCGTATTCACGTAACGTAATTCGGGTGTACCGTTCTATTAAAAAAAAAAAGAAACTCAAGTCGAAACGCGCGAATAATATTCAGAAAATGCCAAGCAATCTTTAACCCGTTCGCACGTGATTACCCTTCAGCTTATCTACGAGTTTCGACCGTTTTTGTTATTGATTCTCAGTCAAAACCCGAGCTGAGATCAACAAGTCGAAATCGTCAACAACCACGACCGATCAAGGCCACTTCGATTGACTCGATTGCTTTGTTGTTTTTGTCGCGATAAACAAGATGTTCTCGATTGATGTAAATCTCTCCCGGTCGAGCCCGTCGACTTTGAATTTAACCACGAAAACTATTTATCTCGATAATGAAAAATTCAAATTTTTCTCGGCAAGTGGATCTTCGATTAAACCATCTATTTAATATCCTTATAAAGTAACTCAAAATTTTCAAATTCGATTTTCTCGCAAATGCTTGAGTAGTGCGTCTTATTACTTTACTCTGCAATACTCCACATAGTCATCTATTGATCCTATAAATTTTGTCTAAATCGATTGGTACAATGTTGTAGTCTCCTTTTGTAAGCGTTCACTGATCTGCTCAGTCTGGTGAACGTGGCCAATTGTACTGGGTCCTATCGTACCGTGGTCAGTTGTACCGCGGTTAATTGTACGGTGGTCAATTGTACCGTATCCAATAGCACATGTGCAATCGTACTGTGTCCAATCGTACTTGTCTACACGAAATTTGTCTTGCGTGAGAGGTAACCGACTAAGAAGATATATATGTGTATGTGAAGGTATATATGTTCTAGCTTGTTATACATACACACATACAACATAATCGACGCATGCATATTGCGGTACCATGTACAGACAAGAATGGATAGATTTTGAGAACAACGGCAAGTTAGCTATGCTCCTTCCAGTATATGTTCTAAGATGGGCCCAAGGTCTGTAGAATAGAGAGATTGCTTGGTAACCAATGGCAACCAAAGCGTCGGAGTGGAGGCGGCCATATTGTTACATCACTTAGAGTGCCAAACAACACCATTTGTACCTATTGTCTTTTCAATGAGAGAAAGGTCCGCGATCCGACGCAAATTTGTCCATTCTGCTCCTCCGACCCGAAACGCGAAGAAAACCCCCCACTTCTTAGCGCTGTATTGTTCGTGCAGATCGGTAATGCGCGACGTTCTTCCCACTCTGCCTACTATTCCACTCCTATGCGCAGACCGCGGACCTTTCTCTCATTGAAAAGACAATATAAAGCTAGTAATACATCAATGATTGGTACTTTGATATTATAGGTATATATTTTGATAGTTTGATAGCGATAGAGTTGCATATTTTATATAATATTCAAACTATGTAACTCGTATTAATTTAAACGGGCACTCTAAGTGACGTCACTCCCGCATTTTCTGTTGGTCGAGAGTTACTAGGCAATCTGTCTCTTCTACAGACCTTGATATGAGTCCTCTTTGTTCTTGTCTAATAACGCATGCGCAACAATATCAATAGTAGTAAAATTTCTTTACTCTTTTACATAGACTTATGTAATAGACGATGCATTTATATGAGGAAGTTGAAGACAACATTAAAGAACAGAAATAGTGTTGAAGTGGTTGTCTTTCTCTCTTGCAATAAGAGCAGTTGGGAACCAATCATCTCACAAGTCTATACTATCACCTTTTACTATCACTCTCTCTCAAGTGACTCTCGGACTCTATCTTCATTGCTCTCGGCCACTTTCTCGGCCTGCCGCAGCCACCAATCAACTCACTGCTGGAAAAGAAGAAAACTGCTCCACGACTATTTCTATCTCTTTTAATGAAGTCTTCAACTCTTCTTATACAAATGCTCCGTCTATTATATAAGTTTATACTCTTTTATATATTTTTACCACAGTATATGTATAACCAATAGTGTCGGCTTTTTTGATGTCAGCGTTCGAGATCACGTGTCAGGCTAATATTACATTTGTCGTACGACAACGATTTTAAGTACGTTGATTAGTTATCAGATAGAGTTTTATAAAGAGCTCTATTTGATCGCTAATCAATATATTTAAAATCTGTCGTACGCCCCAAGTAGCATAAAAACGTTCTCAGAATGTTCGGTGAATGTTAGAACAGTAATAGTAAAAAACGTTTTTGTTATGTTAAAAGTTCGTTCAGGACTAATATTCTCCTAACATTTAGCAAACATTCTCAGAACGTTTTACTGAAACGTTCCCGTAACATTCGGCGAACGTTACACAGAGAGAATAAAAAAATTTTTCGCGGCTTGCGTTTTTAAACAACTTCAAGATTTTACTTGAATTAATCTTTGAAGGCCCGATTTGCTCACCAATCAACCGATAAACTTTATTGAAAGAAACTGGATCTGAAAAAATCCTAAGAAGATGGCAAAGGATTTGAACTCGAGACCTCCGTATTCACAGCCTCTGCATTCAGTCTAGATCCACTCAGTGGTCCGCGAGACCACTTATTCCTTACTAAAATGTAATTATTTTTATCTACTTATTCTTAAGCTATCCTGTACACATTTTATTTATTATTTCTTTAAATTATTATTTTATTAAAAATATTGCAGTGTAATGTATCCCTGCAACAGTAGATAAAAATATTTCTCTTATTATTATTAATTATTTATTATTATTATAATTTAAAGTACATTTTTACAGCGCAAAAGTTTTTGTCTCAAACAATGCTATATTTGAATCAAATATATTTTATGTTATATTGAATTAATTAACGTTCGCCGAATGTTACGGGAACGTTTCAGTAAAACGTTCTGAGAATGTTCGCCAAATGTTACGAGAACGTTTTTATGCTACTTGGGTAAATCTTAAATTTGTATAGTTTTAAAACATTTTTAAACGTCCTCCAAATGTTCTCAAACTAACATGTAGGACCCAAGAAAAATCGCAAATCGTAACGTTTTCTTCGTTTAAGTACGAACATTTCAAACTTATAGTAGTTCGACATGTTACATCAGTGTTCGGAGTCTAACACAAAATTAACATTTGCTGAACGTTTTTATGCTACTTGGGTACAAACATGTCAAACTTATATTAATACAACATGTTAGCTCAGTGTTCGGTGTCTAACATAAAACATGTCTAACACAAAATTAACATTCGCTGAACGTTTTCATTCTACTTGGGGCATGATGGAAGTAATAAGGTGTGCTCGTTTCTCGGACGATTTTTGTCACGTTCTGCACAGTGACTTAGATCCGCCATAATTCTATAGTACACAACATGCAATAAGATAATGTGCGCATATACATGAAACGGAATACACTCTATATAAACAAAAAGCGTGAGAAATAGATTAACTCTACAAATCGGTATGCATATTTATTAGTATAATTTATTTATAGTTAACACATATAATATTGTAATTAATAAATTATACTTAAAATTGATTTATTAAATGTATTATTGATTTCTTTTTAAATTATATGCATTTGAATGACTTAAGATGGCTGAATTCAGTCACGCTCTTTTATTGGCCAACAAAAATGCTTGCGCACAAGCACACCTTACCTGTGTTCCGTTTTACGCATATGCGCGCATTTATCTATACTATACGTGACGTGTACTATAGATAAATGCGCGCATATGCGTGAAACGGAACGCAGCCCTTGTTACTTCCACCATAATCGTACGACAAATGTAATACTAGCCTCATGATGCCACGTTCTCTTGGTAGTAGTAATTGTTACCACACGTGAGGTCAGGGATGCCGCGAAGGAGGGACGTCGAGAAGAAATAATATTATTTTGGAATCTTTGTTTTAATTGTACAAATAAACCCGTTTATTTCTTAATCTGGTTTAGTACACTTTCACTCACTCGCGATACTTCTAAGTTCTTACGAGCGATGCTCTGTCGGGCAGAGCCTCTGGCCGCAACACTATTATAGACGATTCTACCCACGCACGGTCTAGCACCGGGTTTTATGCCTCAGCTAATCAATCGTGATTGGCTGAGGAAAAGTCGGACGATATCAGGTTCCCGAAAAGTGCAATGCAGACCATTGCATCTTTTCGGCCGCGCGTGCGACCTTTGGTCTACGCGTCCTCGGACGCGCTATCACATTTCGCGCAATAAACGTTGACTGGATCTTTGCGTTGGATTCCAATAGCTTCAATGACCTTAAAACAAGCATTTTAAACTAACTGATAATACGTACTGAAATTACATAACTAAAACATATAACTAAAACACATAACTAAACACACTGTTTAACTTGACACAAACATAATATTTAAATAACTTATAACATAATATTTAAATTGTGAGAAAGAAAGACAACTATAGAAACTTATTTTTATGTTATATACGTAACCGCAATTTTCATATTTTCTTAAATTGATATTGGCCATTTGCAAATATAACATTTAAATAATCATATAACTAGTAAAAAATAAAAGTACTAAATAATAATATTAAATACATTATCCAGTATGAAACTTCCGTTTCCGGTAGCATAAGCGATAGGCAGACGAGATTGACAGCCAATTTTTTCAATTCTAGATAAGTTCTCGATAACCTTATCTAGAAGATATCTCCCAAAATTGGTTCTCCGTATTGGTTCTCAGAAGAATTTACCTAGATAATAGCTATCGAGAGGTATGAAGAAATCGGCCGTGAGCGGTGTAAAAAATTGAGTGGTGGATAGTGGTGGAAGAGCGAGAGAACGGTGCGGGTGAATGGAAAGAGAGAGTGTGGAGTGACGGTGCGAGGAAAGAATAGGGTGGAGGTGCGGGGGTGTGAGTGGAGACGGAGCAGAAGGGAGAATTGGCAGAGAGGTTAACAGTCAATTTTTTCACTTCTAGATAAGTTTTCAAAAACTTTATCTAGAAGATATCTCCCAAAATTGGTTTTCCTTATTGGTTCTTAGAGAAATTTATCCAGAGGATAGCTATCGAGAGGTATGAAGAATTCGGCCATAAGAGGTTAAAGTAAAGGCGCGGCGGGAGCAAAGAGAGAAAATGAAGCGTTGAGTGGGTAGCGTTAGGAGGAAGTGCGGAAGGTGTAGATGGTGTAGAGGGAGCAGAAAAGGTATGTTCAAAGTGGTGACAAGATAATAAGGAGGATACTAAAGTAAAATGAAGAAAGATAAGATAAAAGGGAGGAGTAGAGTGGAAATGCTAAGGTCAATAGAGGGAGAGAAATGAAAGAACGGTGAGTGAACACTCAGCATTGGAGAAGTGGTTGAAAAGGAAGAGAGAGAAAGGAGGGGAGAGGAGAAAAGACAAAGAGAAGGAAGAGAGAGCGTTTAGAAAGAGCAAAAGGACGCAAAGATCACCAATTGAAAAAAGGGGAGAGAAAGAAGAAAGGAAAAAAGAAGAAAAGAGGGAAAGTGAAGAAGAAGAGGAGGTACAAATAATGTGGGAAGAGCTGAGAAGGTAAAGAGGAAAATGGAGAAGTATATGGAAATGGTGGAAAAAATGGGAAGAGAGATGAAAGAATGGAAGAGGAAAAAAAAGAATTGAGAGAAAAAGTCAAGAAACTGGAAGATAAATAAAAGAGAAAGGAGAAAAAAGAGCGGATAGAAGGGGAAGAAAAGAAGGAGGAAGTGAAGGAGAGATGGCTGGAGAATAGAGTGAAGCAAATAGAGAAGAATCTGGAATTAAAGGATAAGGAGGAGAGAAGAAGAAAAAACATGAATAATTAAAGGGGTGCAGAAAGAGAAGGGAGATTGGAGATGAGAGATAGAAAAGATATTGAAAGAGATTGGTGCAGAAGAGGTAAAAATAGAAAAAATAAGGAGGATAAGCGCTGGAAGAATCGATAAGAAGGAAATGGTATGGATAAGAATGGGGAAAGAAGAAGATAAAAAGTTGATATGAGAAAGAAAAAGAAATTTAAAAGGGAAGCGGGTATGGATAGAGGAAGACTTAATAAGGAAAGAAAAAAAGGTGGGAAAAATGCTACGAGTAAGAGCAGCGGAGGAAAGAGAAAAAAGAAAAAAGGCATAAGTTGAAGGGGACAAAATTAGGATTGAGGGGTAGTGATGGTGATAGAGATAGTAGTGGTAGAGATGGGAGGAGGAGAAGAAGAGGATAAAAAAAGTAAAAAATACGAGAAGAAAGAAATAGGAAGAGAAACGAGAGAAAGCGGGGGAAGGCAGAGTGGGGGGAGGGGGAGAGGAAAAGATAGGCAAGAAGGAGAAGGAAAAAAGAGAGAGAACGGACAGGAAAGGATTTAAAAAGAGTGAGAAAAAGGAGGTTGAATGAGAGAAACGCAAAATAGCGTTTTGGAACGTGGCAGGATTAAAAAACAAAGACTAGGATTTCTAGGAGGGACTAAACGAATGGGACATAATGGTGTTAATAAAAACTTGGGTAGACAAAAAAGATTGGAAAAAAATAGAAAGTAGATTGCCGTAAGGATACGTGTGGGAAAAGCAGTGGGCGGGAAAAAAAACAAAAAAGGTAAAGCGATGGGGGGATGGTAATGGGAAGTAAAAGAGAAATAAAAACAGGAAATGTAGAAGGTACAAAGGGGAAGGAAGGATTATGGCAAAAAGAGTGAAAATAAAAGAAAATTGGTGCAGGATACTAGAAATGTACAGTCGGCGTTAATGAATCGTTTTGTGGACGCGGAGAGCTGGGGGAAGAAGGACGGTATTTCTTAGCAGTAAATATTGTAATTGGTCAATTCATCGAAATCTGCCACAGTTTGTTTGTGCGGCGCCCGTTGGCAGTACGTACTCCTAGGGAATACCGTCTCTCTTACCTTTAGCTCCCGGAGCTACGAAACGATTCATTGACGCCGACTGTACGTAAGAGAGAAGGTCGGAAAGAAATTGGAAGTAGTTAAAAAATAAATGGAGCAGAAATAAGGGGAAGTGAAAACGTTAATAGAGGGACTTGAACGCTAGGACCGAAGAAAAAAAAGAGGAGATAAATGGAAAGAAAGGAAAAACTGAAAGTGAAAGAAGAAAGTCATAGGATAAAAAGGTAAATGCAGAGGAAAGGTTGTTGCTGGAAAGGCTGGATGAAACAGAATGGGTGATTTTGAACGGGAATACGAAAGGAGATGAGGAGAGAGAATGGACATACACGAGAAGAAGGGCGGAGTCAGTTATAGACTATATATTAGGACTCCTCCGAGGATGTGCTACCTTGTCGTGGTGGAGGGGCTTGAGTGTCGTGTTGATCCGTGGAGCTATGCCGGCGAAAACTTCGGTGCCGGACAGGTCCACGGGGAGCGGCCAGACCAAGAGCGCACTCGGGCAGGCCGGGCTCGTCAGCCCTGTGTGGGAAGCCGGCCTAAGAGAACGAAAACTCCGAATTTAAACCACTACTTCTGACAACTATGATGATGAGTTCAGAAGAAGAGTTAAACTCACCGGCCCAGAGTGATCGAACACTCACCGGCGTGGGGGTGTTGCCGTCCCAGGCACCCCCATGTCGTCATAGCGCCATGGGCTACCCACTGCTTGCACCACAGGGACAGTGGCAGAACAAGTTACTGCAAAGAAGCGTCCGGACGTTTTGGCGCTAGGCGCCAGGAGAATGTTTGGGGCGCATGTCCTCCTTACGAGGTTTGACGCAGGAGGCGTCGCCTCTAAGGAAGACGAGGAGAAAAGGCCGGCGAGGGAGCGCTCTCGCTCCCCGCAATTCGCCGGCGTGTCTGGGTCTCCACCGTCATCCGAGGACTCGGACATTATGAAGGTGCTGGAGGACGCCTCCATATCGGCACCCAGTACTAGTAAGGGGAAGCGGCCGACGGCCGACTGCCGCCGAGTTTTTTGGGCTCGTCACAACCGAGGAGCGTTTCTTGGCTGCAAAGCGAGAGGAGGCGGTGCTTGAACTGGAAGACCGGTATTGGAGAGACACCGTTGAGGTAAGGTCCTCTAGCTTAGCGGGGTCGGTTTCCTTCGCGGCTGAGATGGTCCAAAAGATCTACGCAGCCGTGAAGGCGGTGATGAAGGTGGCCACCACGTCCAAAAATCTCAGTGGGAGATACGTGAAGATCCTGAAGAACGTGGCGGCCTCGATGAAGAGAATTGTGGAGGACATAGTTGCCCTCCCCCTTCAAACGGAGTCGGCGAGGTCGGAGCTGGGCGGGTCTGACGCGCTTATGGAGATGCGCGTCAGGACCCTTGAGGAAAAGTTCCGGCTTAGCAAAGAACCGGCCCGCATAACGGCTTCCCGGTACAAAATGGTCCGGGAAATGCTGGACGACGCCTACGCCAGGGGATTCTCCTTGGCGGAAGCGTCCAGACGTAAGTCGGCTGACTGTGGGACTCAGGTAAGGGAGCCTAAGCCCTCAGAGGTCGGTCGCGGCACCGGCTTCGCCCATCCAGAAGCTCGCCGCGACGGAGTGCTCCCGGGAGGTCCAAACAGAGTAAAAGTCGGCGTTCCCCAAGAAGCTGATGCTCCTCAGGACCTCCCGGAGAAGCGATGTGTCCGCCTACTGGCGGACAAGATAGGAGAGGAGTTAGAGGGGCGGATACTCTCCGTTGTTAGGAGAGAGTTCGCTTCTCTGGCTCCTGGCGGTCCTGCCACCGAACGCGCACTGTCTACCTGAGCGACGGTGGTAGGACGCAAGGTGCGAGGGAAGGGGAGAAATCCTTCCTTCCCTGATAAGGAACGGCGTCCTCCCGCAGCTCCCGTGGGCGCGCGTGAGCGCTCCGGGAGGGCGGAGAGGAAGAAGCTGGGTCGGCTTCCTAGTGGGGCTGCCGTCCTCCTTACGGTAGAGGAGAGCGGCAGGTATGCCGACGCCATGCGTAAGGCGGCTGCCGCCGTCGATTTTCAGGAGGTCGGTATCTTTGGCTTCCGGATTAAGAGAGCGGCGAATGGAGGTATGCTCCTCCAGGTCCCCGGGCCTGGTGGAGCTGCAAAGGCGGATGCCCTCGTAGAAAGGGTATCCAAAGTATTTGGAAATGAGGGGGAGGTACGGTTCACCCGTCCCGCGAAGCACGCAGAGGTGCGCGTAAGGGACGTGGTGCCTCCTCTCACCGCAAAGGACGTCGCCGCTCTGCCGACGACCGACGGTTGCCAGCCCAGTGAGGTTCGCACTGGGCTGGTGCGCTCCTCCCCACCGGATACGGAACCCTGTGGGCCTCTGCGGGCAGCCCGGAGGATAGTGGAGCAAAGAAGATTAGGATGGGGTGGTTCGACCTTTCCGTCGAGGCGCTGAGAGCACGGCGCATGCAGTGTTACCAGTGCCTCGAATACGGGCACGTCGCGCGCATGTGCTCCGGCGAGGACCGGAGCGCAGCGTGCTATCGTTGCGGGGAGGGTGGCCACCTTACCATAACTTGCAGAGCTGCTCCCAAGTGCAACTTGTGTGCGAGCCGGGAGCAGCCATCTAATCACCGGATGGGTAGCGCGAGTTGCGCTCCCATCCCGAGGAAAGATACAGCCGCCAGGCGGGGCGCCAGCGTTGTGCCAGCGCCTCCGCTGCCATCCGGCGGCAAGGAGGGTGAGGAGGGGACGGGCTTTGCCTCCTCCCCAAAGAAGAAGAAGAAGAAGCGGCGAACCCGGAATGCCGGGTCCGACGGGGACTTCTTTGGATAGGAGGAAGACGAAGAGGGGGTTTACCTTCTCTCGCCGGAGGAGGGCATGGCCCGTTTGGGTTGTGGCCTGAGGAGGGTGTGGGATGGGAGAATCCATCTTTTCCATCCACCTCTTTGGGGCGCGCGGGGGCGACGAAGCCGGCCGCGGGTACACGGAGGGAGGCCATTGCGGCCTTGGCCTCAGAAAAGGAAACCTCCGGTCCCCAGGAGGGACCGGTGACTGGGGGAAAGAAGGGGGCAACGGCGCGGTGCCTCCCTTCTTCCCAAGAGAAGTTCGGGCGAAGTCAGGGACCGCAACGTTGCTGGCCCCCGCCCGTCCAAAGGTGCGGCGTAAAAGGCGCCGGGTTTGGGGGGAGGCTCCACCAAGGAGCCCTCTCCCAAGCGACAGAGAGGGGAACACTCGTCCTCCCCCCCACAACCAGGCAAGACAAGGCCGAGACCCAAGCCCTCCAAGTCAAGCAAATAGGCTCGGCTTGGGAGCAAACACCCGGGCACTAAAGGGGTCACGGCTCGGGCATGACCCCTGGACCCAGCTTCCACTAGGGGGCTGCTTGGTCGCGGATAGGAGACTTGGGGCAAGTTGGGGAACATGCCACACCATTGCACAAGTCCCCAGGAAGAAGCGGCCTGAGGAGGCCTAGCCCCATCTTCTTGCAACCCCAAAGGCAACGATGAGTGGGAGCGTTGTCCTGTGAAAGCAAGCTTGGAACTTGGGGGGCCCTGGTGATGAAATAGCCTCTCGGCTACCACAGGCTCCCTCACAAAGTCCGGTGAAGGCCATTGAGGGGTTTTAGTGGTTGCGAGTCTCACACTCCCCGTCCAAATCTTTACGGGGCGGGGGTGCATAACGCATTTCTCCTCATAAAAAAAATATATATATTTGGAGAGGCGAGGGTGAAAGAAGAGATAAACAGAATAGTAGTAGAAGAGAAAGTCGACTCACACAACACACGCACACACACACACACAAACCATCAACTAGTAGCGGTTTGGTTAAAAGAAGTAAAAAAAGACAAGACGGGAAAAAAGAGGGAGAATAGAAAAGAGAAAAGAAAAAAAATTAGATGGACGGAGGGGAGGTGGCAGAAATTAAGAAAAAAAAGCACAAAGTAGGAAGAATGGAGAAGGAAGGCAAGGAAGAGTGTAATGAAAAAAGGGAGGTAATGAAAAAAAGGATAGAAAGGTTATAAAAAGAGGGGAGAAAAAAGGAGAAGAATAAAAATAAAGAGTGGTTGGATGAGGAATGCAGAAATCGGAAGAAAAAGGCAAGACAGGTGATAATAAGATGGAGAAAGAAAATAAGGAAGAATATAAAAAAGAGAAAAAGAGATAAGAAAAGCTGTGCGAAGAGAAGAAGAAAGAAGAAACTGATAGGTGGGCGGAAGACGCAAGGAAGGCAAAAACGACAGGACAGGTGTGGGATCCCTCCGAGGGTGTGCCACCTTGTCGTGGTAGAGGGTGTTACGTCCCGGTCGGTCGCGGCTAAAAAAAAATTAAAAGAAATTTAGTTCTCGGACCATTGACTGGGAAGTACCGCTGTTTTGGGTAAAAACCCGGGATCGCCCGCGGCAAGGGAGTCGTTCACGAAAACGTGGGAAAAGAGATACGACGGGGACCGGTGTTAGACGCGATCTCCGGAGAAAATGAACACTGTGTAGTACCAGTGGGTGGTATTCACGGGGATTAACCTTTCCCACTTTCGGATTTTGAGATTTAGATTTACTCTTTCGTTATTAATTATCACGGGGTATCCGACGTCGGCACTAGGCGGCTGGTGCAACGTGCTTTCTACCCACTCGATCACTCGACGCCACCTTTGTTTCTGCCAGCCCGCACGGTTACCGCGTTTGTTCTTTGGTATCTACGGTTTAACACTAATTTAGAAACGCGCTCGTCGCGATTATTACTAAGCACTCACTTTATTATTATTCCTGGAATAAAATGATTAGTATCGTACCTTGAGTGAATGCGCCGTTCGGGCGCGTTCTTGCTCTTGGTAGACAAGGACAGAACTAGACGCGGGCCCTTCCAATATGGCGGAACCCACGCTTAGACAAAGACAGAGAGAGACGCGGCGTCTTCCAATATAGCGGAACCCACGCTTTGACCGCGTGGTGACGCCGTGAGAATTGGTAGTTGGAAGGATCCTCAAGATTCGCCGTTCGGGCGCTTCTTTCGGCACAGGTCACGAGATGCGCTGTTTAACGAGCGCGTCTACGCAAGGAATTAGGAGTATAAACTTTTGCACAGCACACAAATGACTCAATAATCAATATCTCAGTTGAGTATAATAATGAATATATATATTCTGAATATTGTATGATACAATCAATGCTTTTGACTCTACTCAAGTGCAAACAATAGACTGGATACTTGAGTTTTAGTACAGCATGCAAACGTTAAAATTTATCCTTAGTTATTACTCGAATTTAATAAAGAATACATGAGAATAAAGCGATAATATAAAGGTAATATTAGTAGCGACTTACGTTTACTTGTAGTTTACTCTTAACGCTGGATTTCTTAAGATGTAGAGGAAAGGACCCGTGAATGCGGGATGGACTTGACGGCTTCGGTCGAGATGCGAGACTTGAGAGAATTGAAAGTCGACTGTACTGGATCACGGATCGGACTACTCTGGACTGAACTCGGCTCCGGAATGAAAGAGAAGGGCCAGCTCGCTAGGAGAGGCAGTGGAAGGGGCTTTTGCCCGAGAGTGGGATCCGAAGGCGGAGTCGTCCGGGTAGGGATGAGGCTTATGCATGGTTTGAAGTTTAGGCCGCGTTCATGCGTGTGCGGCAGAATGGATCTAAGGGAAAGTTGTCCGGAAGAGGCGTTGTGATTGGTTACTTTGGATCTAACGGAATTACGTATATGTATGACTTGCTAACCTTAAGCTATGCTATATTATGCACGTACGGCGTGCCGCAATATATGTATGCGCATGCATTAACCTACAAAAAATTATAAGTCAAAAATGTGGCGCGGACGTAACAAGGGGCTTGTCGTGTTGATCCGTGGAGCTATGCCGGCGGGAACTTCGGTTCCTAGCAGGGTCACCCTTGCCGGACAGGTCCATGAAGAGCGGCCAGACCAAGAGCGCACCCGGGCAGGCCGGGCTCGTCAGCCCTGTGTGGGCAGCAGGAGAAAAAAAACTCCTAATTGAAACCACCACTTCTGACAACTATGATGATGAGTTCAGAAGAAGAGTTAGACTTACCGGCCCAGAGTGATCAGACACTCAGGGCTCGGCGTGTTGCCGTCCCAGGCACTCCCATGTCGTCATCGCGCCATGGGCTACCCACTGCCTGCACCGCAGGGGCAGTGGCGGAACAAGCTACTGCGAAGAAGCTCGGACGTGCTCACGCTTGGCGCGCGGCGAATGTTTAGAGCGCCGGTCTCTCTTACGAGAGTGGGAGCTAGAGGCGTCTCCTCTGGGGGAAACACAGAAAAAAAGCCGTCGAGAGAGCGTTCCCGCTCTCCGCGGCTTGTTGGAGTGTCCAGGTCTCCACCACCATCCGGTGACTCGGACATCATGGAGGTGCTGGAGGACGCTTCCATACCGGCCCCCAGTATCAGTAAGAGTATGGAGAGGACGGGCAGACCGCCGACCACCGCCGAAGTCCTCGAGCTCGTGGCAGCCGAGAAGCGTGTCCTTGCTGCAAAACGAGCGGAGGCGGTGCTTGAGCTGGAGGACCGGTGTTGGAGAGACACCGTCGAGTTTAGGTCCTTCAGCCTCCCGGGCTCGGTTTCCTCAGCGGCTGAAATGGTCCAAAAGATCTTCACAGCCGCGGAGGCGGTGTTGAAGGTGGCCAACACGTCCAAGAATCTTGCCGGCAAATACGTCAAGATCTGAAGGACGTGGCGGCCACGATAAAGGGAATCGCGGAGGGCATATTTGCCCTCTTCCTTCATACGGAGGTGGCGAGGCCGTAGCTGGGCCTGGCGCGCTCGTAGAGGAGCGCGTCAGGATTCTGGAGGAGAAGCTTCGGCTCAGCAAGGAGGCGGGAAGGTTGATGGCCTCCCGTTACAAAAAGACCAGGGAGATGCTTGACGCGAAGAGATTCTTCGTGGTCGGCGCGACAAGGAGGAAACCGCGGATCGCGGGACGCAGGCTGGCAGGCCTGCCTTAGTCCCGCAGGAAACGGTTGCGGCGTTGCCCCTGACCATCTGGGGGCCCGATACTTTGCCGAAGATGGACTCCCGGGGGGTCCAAACGGAGGAGGGGGCTATAGAACCTTTGAGATGCTCCTATGAAGGACCCCACCGAAGAGAGATGTGTCCGCCTACTGGCGGACAGAATTGGCGAAGAGATGGAGGGGCGAATTCTCTCTCTGATTAGGAGAGAGCTCGCCTTTCGGTCCTCGGTCTCGTCTGCTACCGAACCCACCCCGACTACTTATACCCCGACTGGGCAACGGTGGTAGGGCGCAGGGCGCGTAGGAGCGAGAAAAAACCGTCTCCTCCTGACCAGGAACGTCGCCCTCCCGCGGCTCCCGTGGGCGAGTCAGCGCTCCGGGAGGGCGGAGAGGACCAGGCTCGGCAGGCTCCCCCAGTGGGGCTGCCGTCCTCCTTACCGTAAAAGTGGGCGTCAGTTACGACGAAGCTATGAAGGCGGCGGCCGCCGTCGACTTGAAAGAGGTCGGGATCTTTGGCCTCCGGATTAAGAGGGCGGCCAACGGAGCTATGCTCCTCCAGGTACCTGGGCCTGGGGGAGCGGAGAAGGCTGACGTCCTTGTCGACAGGGCATCTAAGGTGTTTGGAAGCGATGAGGGAGTGATGTTTATCCGTCCCGTCAAGCACGTGAAGTGCGTGTGAAGGACGTGGTGCCCCCCCTTACCGCGGAAGATATCGCCGCCGCCCTGGCGACAGCGGGCGTGTGCCAGCCCAGAGAGGTTCGCATTGGGCTGGTACGATCCTCTCCTTCTGGGTTCGGGATCCTTTGGGTATGCCCCTGCGGGCGGCCCGGAGGGTAGTGGGAGGAAAGAGGATAGAGGTGAGGTGGTTCAGCCTTCCCGTTGAAGCACTGGTAGCGCGGCAAATGCAGTGCTAGCGGTGCCTAGAGTACGGCCACGTGGTGCGCATGTGCTCCGGGGTTGACCGGAGTAGTGCGTGCTACCGCTGCGGGAAGGATGGCCACCTCGCCATTACTTGGAGAGCTGTCTCCAAGTGCACTTTGTGTGCAAGCCGGGGACAGTCGGCGAACCATCGGATGGGCGGCGCAAGTTGCGCCTCTATCCCCAAGAGGAACACAGCTACCAAGCGGGCCGCCGGAGTTCCGGCGCTTTTGCTGCCACTCAATGGCAAAAAAGGTGAGGTGGGGACGGGTTCTGCCCCCTCCCCAAAGAAGAAGAGAGGAAAGAGGAGGGCCCGAGATGCCGGGCCTGACGAGGGCTCCACCGGATGGGAAAAAGATAGAGAAAAAGTTTTCCTTTTTTTTCCGGAGGAGAGAATGGCCCGGCTGTGGCCGGAGAAGGAAGAGAGATGGAAAAATTATTCTCTCCCATCCGCTTCCTCTGCACGCTTGGGGGCGACAGAGCCCGCCGCGGGAAAGAAGAAGGAGGGGCCGCTGTGGCCCCGGCCCCGGTTGAGGAAACCTCCGGTCCCCGAGGGGATTCGGAGGCTAAGTTAAAGAAGAGAGGGGATGGCACTATGCCTCCCCCACTTCTTAAGAAGAGCGCGGTCGGGGTCAGGGGATCGTAAAGTTCTTGGGTCCCAATCAACTAAAAAAGTAGCGCAAAAAGCGCCAGGTTCTGGGGGGGGGCTCTACCAGAAAGCCTTTTCCCAAGCGGCAGAGGGGAAGTAAGTCAGCCTCCCTTTCAACCGGCAGACAGAAGCCGAGACCTAAGTCCTCCAAGTCGAGCAAATAGGCTCGACTTGGGGGCAGATTCCATGCACGGAGTGGAGGGGTCATGGCTTGGGCGTGACCCCTGGATCCAGCTCCTGTCAAGGGGCTGCTTGGTCGCAGGTATACAAGGGATACAAACATATTGTATGACCCCCCCGACTTCGGTCACGGGGGGCGGGGACTTGGTGTGGCAAGTTGGGGAACTTGCTACGCCATTGCACAAGTCCTCAGGGAGGGGCGGCTCGAGGAAGGCTATGACTCCCTCCTCCTGCCGCAACCCTAAAGGCGACGGTGATAAAGGGCGTTGTCTTTTGAAGGTATGTCTAGGACTAGGGGGGGCCTAGAGATGTAGTAGCCTTCTGGTTGCCACAGGCTCCCCCACTAAGTCCGGTAGAGGCCATTGAGAAGTTTTAGTGAGTGCGAGTCCCACACTCCCCGCCCAAATCCCCACGGGGCGGGGGTGCATAACGCATTTCCCCTCATAAAAAAAAGGACAAGTATGGGAGGTAATAAATAGAGAAAGGAAAAGAAAAAGGAAAGAAGGAGGGGATAGGGATCTGTAGACAGATAGAGATAAAGGAGTGGAAGAAATACTTCAAGGGGAAATTGGGTGGGATAGACTGGAAAATGATAGCAGAAGAAAGGGGATGCGAGGCAGTAGAAGAAGAGATGGAGATAAGTTGGGAGGAGGTAAAAGGGGCGATAAAAGAAAGGGGAAAGCGGCAGGAGAGGACGGAATACCGGGGGTAGTATGGAAATACGAGGAGACGGAATGGGAGAGTGGGTTTGGAGAATGTATGGAAGGATTTGGAACGGAGAAGGTTGGATAGAAAAGTGGAACGAAGGGATAATAATACCAATTAAACAAAAGGAATGGAGGCAGAGTAGAGGATTATAGGGGAGTGACGCTGGCACTGACACTGTATAACGTTTACGCGGATATATTAGCAAAAAGGATAAAAGAAGAAATAGAAAAGAAGGAAATAATACCGGAGAACCAGGCTGGGTTTAAGAGTAAAAGAGGAACAATAGATAACATCTATTCACTTAATTTTGTGATAAATAGGAACTTGGCGGAAAAAGGAGGAAGAGTGGTGGCGTTTTCATTGATCTAAAGGCTGCATTCGACACAGTGAACAGAGAGGTATTATGGAGAACAATGAGAGAAAGAGGAGTGAAGGAGGGACTAATAAGAAGATGTGAAAGGTTATATAAAAAAACGAGGATAAAGATAATGATAGGGGACAAGAAGAGTAAAGGGATATGGACGGAGAGAGGAGTGAGGCAGGGATATCCGCTAAGCCCAAGTTTATTTAATTTAAAATTTGTGTGAATGAGGGACGTCCTCGGGTTCTTTATATAAAAATAATTGTGTAANATGTTCGGCCAGTAGGAACCAGAAGCAGGGTGTTTTTTGCAAAGATATAGTCGAGTTTTTGTGTCGAAACGTTTCAACTTGTATTTAAGTCATCTTCAGTCGACAATTCTATAAATTTACAATAATGATGTATTATAAAAATAACAAATGTAAGAATGGATCAAGTTACAATATTGTGTAAATAAAGGCTTACCAAGTAATAAAAACACTTCAATAATATACAAAATTAAACTAAGAAAATACAATTTACAGATAGATGTGTCATGCTGAGAGAGCGAACAAGAACTGAGAGGCAAAACATTGTGTTGTCAGTAATAAACGTCAAGTCAGTAAAAGGTTATAGTTTGTCAATAATCGGTAAATATGCCTCATCTAACAGCTCTGTGTCTCTCATAATATTTAAACTGTTGTCATGTTGCAATTTGATGAAAAGCATCTCGGAGGTCAATCGCTTAAAATAATTCGGTTCATTGTCAAGTATTTGGACTGAATTCCATTTAAAAGAATGTTGCGTATTTTTTTGATGTTCGGCNAATACTGAAGTCTCTTGTTTTTTCTTAACATAATTCATGTGTTCCTTAATTCTCGTGGAAATCTGTCTTTTTGTCTGTCCCACGTAATTCAAATCACATGATTCGCATTCTATACGATATACTACGTTTTTACGCTTATCAGGAGGAATAGGATCTTTATGCATTTTGATATATTTG
>NW_018022543.1:21891-23689 GCF_002006095.1 Pseudomyrmex gracilis | reverse complement strand
ACACTGAATAGAAGCGTTAGCATAGCATGATACATTATCTTGATTTAAAAATCCTCGTATGCACCATGAAGTGAGATCACTATCTGTATTATTACTTTGACAATCTGAGTACATTTTGATATGGTCCAAGTTAAATCATGTACTTTGCGAATACGTTTCTTTGAAATTGTAATACAAGTGAGATCAGGTCTATATTGTTTTCGTAATCTGTTATATTCTTTGATAGCAAACTCACTTGCTTTCACAGATGAAGGATCATAATTTATAAGATGTAGTCCATTCAGCGTAGTTACTCGTGAAAGAGCAACATATGTTTGTCCGCAGGTAAAAACAGAATTTCCAGCTTCCACAACGGCATGTTTTAAACTCAGTCCTTGACTTTTATGAATAGTCATTCCATAACTTAGACATATAGGAAATTGTTTTCTTATAACAAACGCTCTATCCATTACTTCAAACTTAACGCTAATTCGTTCTATCGTATGTTTAATTCCAAATGATAATTTTATTTTTAGTTTTTCTACTTCATTATCCTTCGGATTTCGTATAATTGAAGTTATTGTACCAATCGTGCCATTCACAAGACCTAAGGTGACATCAATATTTCTTCTGATCATTATACGCGCTCCTTCTTTTACAATAATAATTTTCGCTAATCCAGCTGTTTGAGATGAATCTTCATCGTTTTTATTTAATATTTTTTGAACTTTATTTTTTAAAAATGGTGCGCAGTCTGATACGTCATGAGCAACAAGTTTTATTTCGTCTGAAGAAATACGACTTAACATTGCCGTATTTAAAACATCACACATTGCACATGTTGGAAGTAAGCAAACTGCATCTACTGACAACGTTTCTAAATAATTACATAATTCATATAATCGCCCATCACAAGTAATGTTAGTAAATTTTATGCTTCTTATCATTAAAGTAGTTATGTCTGAATCTGTTACTGTTCCTATGCGAATTCTCGATAATATGTCTCTATAAGAAATATCATCCTGTTGTCGCACATTAATTCGTAATTCATCATAACTAAATAAATGCCATAAATTTGTAGAACTCATTGCTCCAATATATTTCTGCATTTGTGCTGTCGATAATTCAATAAAAAGTGGTTCTTCATGTACAGGAGCAAGCTGCAATAAATCTCCAAAAAGAAGTATATGTTTTTTGCCGAACCATCCATTATCACAATTTCCAGTATTAAATATTTCTGCTAATCTAAGATAGATATATATTAAAGTGATGTTTGAAATCATTGAAATTTCATCAATAATTATTAAAGCAACATTTTTCATTTCTTCTCGTATACTTTTAAGAACTATATCAGAAAGCTGTCTATATTTGACAGTATGGCCGTGCTCTACTGGTAACTGAAATAATCTATGTATAGTAAGTCCATCAATATTAAAAGCTGCTATACCAGTTGGTGCGGTTACAGCTGTGTCNTTTTTGAGATGTTTCTTTATCCAATATCTAATAGTATTTATCAGAAAACTCTTTCCAGTACTACCTCCACCGCTTACATAGAATCGAGAAATGTCATTATCAGATAATATATTGGCAGTAATCCTGTCAAAAATTCGCTTCTGGTCGGCATTTAATTGCGTTACCATTTCATCAACATTATTTTCTTNAACTTTGTTAACTACATCTTTAAAATCTCTCATAGCTCCTTCAGTTTCAACAGGAATACATTCTAATGCACAATTTTCAAAATCGTTTTCTACATCTTTTATATTTTCTGCCATATTTTGTTCAATTAATTCTTTCATATTATCTATACCTTGCTGAA
>NW_018022543.1:19801-21346 GCF_002006095.1 Pseudomyrmex gracilis | reverse complement strand
CTACGAGAGATGTTAAACCAATTCTGGGACACCCTGTATATATATACTATCTTTTTAATACGAGTTATTTTAACATAAAAAAAAATTAGTTACTCACAGTATATGCAAGTGCAAATATAAGAACGCGCTGAATATGTTTGACTTGAACGCATGTGCAAGCGCGGCTGTGAGTGTGTGTGTGCGATTCTGTGTACATGAGACTGAATAATCTTAATCTTAAAGACTGAATATTCTTAAGAATTTTCGTGACAGAATCTTGCATTTTGACGTGAAATATTTTAGATCTCTGGATTGACTGAACCAATTTGATTCGCACTTCTCGCAATCGAAAGCTTGTAATGACATTTATTAAGACAAGTGAAGTTATTTTTTTCATTAATGGTTTCCTTAACAAAATATTTTATGTCAAAGATTCGCCGAGTAAAAACTCGAGATAAGATATACACGACAGCGTCTTGACAGTGACACTCATTCAGACAGTGACACTCATTTAGCGGATACTTTCATGTACTTGGCGTCGAGACGCTACCGCGTCTCTTGATATATATATATATATTGTGACGTGATAATCGTGTCGCTCCTTCCTCGCCACAAAAGCTCAAATGATCGCGGGGATCCGGGAGTGCGAGCCGGCTAAGAAGCGCCAATATCTTCCAGGGCTTGCTTGCGTGCGCTAGATTTAGTCGCTTATTTTGTTATTTTATTTTTTTTTTTTTTTGTATGCTCTTGGCGCCTCACCACACCGAGAACACACTACTGGAGGAGTTATCCGGAGCCGTCGATTGTTGGATACAGGCGAGAGAAAGCGGGAGAGAGGGGCGTGCGTAGAGTCGCAGCTAGGCACTCGCACGATGGCCGGAGGGGTGAGTCTTAAGGAACAAGAGGCGTGGGAGATGACTAGGGCGAATACAGCAAGCATCGACGCTATCCAACCGAGGAGCAAATAAGAACAACAAAGGAGCAAGACAGCTTTGACTTCCCTTTCGTCGCCAGAAAGTCTTGCTGCACAACTCAGCCGCTATCCTGCAACCATTATCTTGCTGCGCTATCGCATTCTGCATTTTTCATATCTGCGAAATCCGGCGCTTGGAAGTACTGCTGCTTCCATTTTTGTTAGTGAGGGCCCAGTAATTTATTCGAATTTCGCGGCCGCAAGTCCTGCCGCCGAGTGCGAGCATCGCGTCGCGTGTAGCGCCTCTCGCAACCTGATTGGCCGAAGCGACCCACTCTACGCGATCCTAACGCGCTCAGGCGTATCAACCCCGAATCGATCGCGATCCTCGTCCTCTTAATCGGTCGCTATCTACCGAACGGGACGGGCGCACTTCCGAGGACTCCCGACGTTCGTATTATTACGAAACTTGAATGCATCTACGGGATGGAGAGCAACGACGCACAGTGGGGCCGTTTGCGCCAAATGCGGTAAAAAACATTTTATGATTGGAATTAGATATTTATGTCTTATTTTTTTATTTTATACACTTCGAATATGTATTTTAATTCTTTTTCTTCTTTCTTAATACAATTCCATCAACAAAATTGCTT
>NW_018022543.1:7049-18786 GCF_002006095.1 Pseudomyrmex gracilis | reverse complement strand
AGCTGTGTTCGACATTGACAAATAATAAAAAAAGTCGCACTAAATGATGACCTATATGTGTAATTAACAATTGGTGAATAAATTTTTCATTATCTGCATACTTTTTTAAAATGACTTTTTACCGCTTTTTCGGTCATTTGCCCCACTGTGCGACGTACGGTGAGGTGCCCTTGTTTATTTGTGAGCCACGAATCCGTGTTACTCGAGTCTCGTGTCGACGCTAGTCGCTGAATTTCGCGTGTTGATACCGGCAAGGACGTAACCTTCGCCATAGTTTCAAGTTTTCAGCAGCGGCTAGAATCGGACTTCACGGGGCTTCGTGGTATTAATTTGTAGACTTAAGTGCGTCTCGCGTAATTACTTTATTGAGTATTACAAGCCCTGGAGTTCCGGTAACGTGCCAAGCAGCATCCTGGTCATTTTGTTGTGTTTCGCGTGTAAAAGTGTTTGTCTATCGTATCGTTTTGCAACCGCCATATTCCGTACCGGGTATCGTACCGATTATCGTACCGAATATCAGACTGAGTATTGTATCATCAACCTAATGCTATAGTATCGTTTTTCGTCCTGCGTAATATTTACAGCTAACCTGTCACCTGCTGCTGCACTGACTATCGTACCGATCTATCATACCGCTACCTGGCAATCTAACGTATTTATCACGCTCTCTTTTAGATAGTCAAGTCGCTAATCGCGACATTGCACGCTGCTCTATCGTACCGCTATTACATTTTCTAAAGCATTTTGATGTGGATTTTCCGAGTGATCTGCCTAGAGTGAGAGGTGTGCGATTCGGAAGAGCAACAAAAAAGAGAACGTTCGCACACGTCCCAGGTGCGCGTTTGTTTACTTTTCCGCGAACTTTTTGCGACGGGCATTGTTCACCTAGTCGCGAGCGTACCTAAAATACGCCGTCGCGTCAGCTAGTGTAAGCTTGATCGTTGGAATTCGCCTGGGGTTTATCGTACAGCCTCGATCTCTGCCGCCTTGAAGAGCGAGCAGATTATCGTAGCGACAATTAGAAGAGTGCTGCTATTGTATCGAACGAAAGAGAAATATCGTACCGCTATCGTACCGAATCAAAGAAACCGTACCGTACTGGGGAATATATCGGATCGGAGAGTGCGTAGCTCCCGTTCCGTGTGGCGAATTCCACGCGGACCCGCCGTGTTAACGGCAAATTTTACAGTCAATTTCTGTTTTAATTTATACACGAACTCTTCCTATTTCGCGAGCGCTTCGCTCTTGTGTGCGACTTGGCTCGTGCCTGCTGCATTCTGACCGGCTGCTGAAATAAATTGACATATTGACTATCTCTGGGTTTCCTGAGCGACGGGAATTCGGCGGGAGCTTTGCGTCGTGTATCCAAGCAGCATGAGCTCAAACAACCCCTGCAGAATCAAGTAAGTCCAGCGGCGTAGGCGTAACGCCTCTCAGCCTGTTCTTGCACGCCTAGTTGTAAACGCACGACTTTGTTAGATTAATCTCTTCCGCCGATTTTATACTCTCGAATGCTTTGAATAAAACGCTTGGTACTTTGTCTATCCTGCTGCCGGGTAATGTAGAGTTTATGTGAAGTCAGTGCGACGATGTAGCGTTCCCGGTGTCACGCGTCGGTATAAAGAATTGGTCCTGCGATCAATTGCGTTTCTGTGAAGAGCATATTGTTATTTGTCACCGTACTTTTGTTATTTTCTTTTATTCACTTTCTTTTGTTGTTAATTACCGCCGCGATAGAGTGATTTTGCCTTATCATATTTATTAACTTTCTTTTTGTATTTTTTTTTCTTTTTTGCAAAATTGTCACTTACTCCGCGGTATTATAATAAATTGTTAATTGTTACCCCTATCTGAAGTGTAGCTAATTGCGAGTATAATCCGAGATTTGTTCAGGACAGCCTTGGTTATCTACCGAACAAACCCAACCTCTCTCCGTCCAAATAAATATAAAGCTAGTCGGCCCGTTGTGTCGAGCGACGCAGATTTTTGACGCAGTCACGCGTCTGGCGCCCTAAACTCTTACCAAGTATCCGTCGGCTCGGCGCAGTGGTGTGCTCGTTTTACAACCCTTTTCTCTTCTACCTATATAGACGTTCCCGATCTCGCGGACTTCCGTCCGTGTCCCGATTTTGTACTTCCGTTTCGGGTGGAGCGACGCGAGAAACTTGTAAGAACTAAGAAAAACGTTACAATATACAGGATCATCGAAAAGTATCGGACCCTCTTAATGTCTTCAGTTAGAATGCATTTTGGAGAAAATGTCCAATAGCAAAGTTGTATAGTTTTAAGCGAAGAGTAAGATAATGACCTTGATGACTTTGATCTTGACTATGTCCTTTAAGGTCATTTCAAGATCAACCTTATTTTTTTTAATAAAACCCGTGTGATTCCGGCCAGTTAAAACAAGAGTGGCGTGTGAGTCCGGCCAGTTAAGACAAGAGTGGCGTGTGGGTCCGACCAGTTAAGGCAAATTTCATTCCAATTGGTCAGCTTAAGCAAAATATTCAATTGTATCAAACAATTCACAACAAATGTTCAAATTATTGCCCTTCAACAGCCTGGCAATGTGCCAATCTGTTATAAACAGCTGAAACCGCATTCCGGTATGTTTCCGGCGGTATTAGTTCTATCTCTCGAGTTATTCTCCCTCTTAAATCATCTAAATCTTGAGGCTTGGTAGCATAAACTTTACTTTTCAAGTAACCCCACAAAAAAAGTCAAGTGGGATCAAGTCCGAAGACCAAAGTGGCCACTCAATATGACCCCTTCGCCCTATCCAGCTGTCCTGAAAGACTTCATTCAAATATTGACGGACAATGACACCATAATGAGGTGGAGCTCCATCCTGTTGGAAATAAATTTCATCCATATTTCCACCAGCTATGTCTCGAATAGCTGGAACAATTTGTTCGCGAAGCATGACTGTGTATACCTGTGCTGTCAAAGTGCCTTTAATGAAGAAAGGGCCACTTGGTCTACCATTAAGAATACTAGCCCATACGTTAACTTTTTGTGGATATTGGGTATGATTGTTTCTTTTCCAGTGAAGATTAACGTCGATCCACTAACTACAATTGTGTCTATTTACATTTCCAGTCAGTTCAAATGTTGCCTCATCAGAGAAAACAATATTATTAAGTAATAGAGGATCGTCGACAATCATTTCCATCATAAGATCACAAAATTCGATGCGTCTATCAAAATCGCCTTCGGACAACTCTTGGCACAAATGGAGTTTGTATGGATGCCATTTATTCAATTTCAAAATTTTACTGACAGATGCATGACCGATTTCGTGTTCTTGTGCAACGCAATTAATGGAAATATGAGGATTTTCAACGAAAGACTAAAAAACATATAATAATGGTAATGCCTTATCATTATTTGGTACTGTTTTACGTCTACCAGATCTTGAGCGGCTTCTAACGCTACCAATGTCCTCGAAACGTTGAATAGTACGGATTACAGTACTTTTAGAGATCCTATTATTTTCATTCCGAAAATTGTCATTAAATAATCGCGTTATTGTTTTATACCCTCTTTGTTGATCTCCCCATACTCACATCATTAACAGTGTTATTCGATCTTTTTTAGAAAGCTCCGCCATTCTTAATTAGAGCAAAGAAGAATTAATCAGATAAGTGATAGGAAATTGATCTAAATAATTAAGTAGAGAAAAATATTAATTATTAAGTGTTGGTCTAACTATTAATTTGTTTATTTTAACCAGAACTAGCAAAAAGCTCGTTGAGCAGCTGAAAATCTAATAGATCAATTAATAATAGTTACGAAAAATTTTTGGGTTATTGGAAACAAAATGAAGATGTTTGAGACAATCAATTGAAGCGCAATGGCTTCTTTTGTTACAGAAAAAATTTTTGGGGCTGTTTGTCCACGAGGTAACTGCTGCTTGCTAAGAAGAAGACAGCGCTGCATTAAAGATTAAAATCAGTGATCCGTATTGTTTGCTCAAGAGCTCGTACATTGGTGCCTGCGAGAGTAAGAGGATAAAGATCGGTCCCGCCAACGCTTTCGGGCAGATTCCCGCTAACGCCTTCGGACATCACGCATTCGAGCAACTTCTCGCTATCACCTTGGGGCAGTTTTCCGCCGTAGCCTACTAGCATAACTGCTTGAAGCCGTACAACTTTGCTATTGGACATTTTTCCAAAATGCATTCTTACTGAAAATATTAGGAGAATCCGACACTTTTTGATTAATGTATTTTCTTTAAACCAATTAATTGGTGTCATTATTCCGCGCACAAAAGTATTAAGGTTATGATTACTGAAAACTAAATAATATTTTACAAGATATTTTACATTTTGTGTCAAAAAATTGTTAATTTCAAACTTTTATAACTCAAAAAGTACTTACTTAAAAAATGTTTTATTATAGTGTTTTGGAAAGCTCTCGCAATACGCTATACAAATATGCAATAAAATGTAGGGGGTTCCATTTTAAAAAATAAGGCTGACCTTGAAATGTCCTTAGAAGACATGGTCAAGATTAAAGTCAAGGTCATCATCTTATTCTTCGCTTAAAACCATATAACTTTGCTATTGGACATTTTCTCCAAAATACATTCTAACTGAAGATATTAGGGGGTCCGATACTTTTCAATGACCCTTTATATATACTTTTACAACTTTTACTTTAACTTAGTTTTAAATGAGTTACTTTTTAACTTTATTATATTATTTTTTAAACACGTAAACTTTAGTTTATTAATTTTTTTAAGATTAAAAATTTATCCATGTAATAAAGAAAATTATAAAAGAAAAAATATCTTTCTACACATAAAAAATAATAATTAATAGAGAATTATCTCGGGTTTTTTAAGTATCAAACAAATAAATATATGTAAGTCCTATTAGTAAGAGCCGATCGCAGGATGTTGTGCGGAAAAATGTGCGTATATATATGTATGCATACATTTATATATATGCGTGTGTAAAGTTTTCACGTGAGTTTCTTGAATTGAAATAACAATTCTTTAATTAATTTTTAAAATATTGCGAAAAAAACTCCTCAGCCAAGAGTTAAACCTGGAATCTCCGGCTTTCTGGGCCGTCGCCTTCCCTGTTAGGCCACCGAGGCACTTGAAGTTTCTTTTGCAATACTTTGTACATATATACTGTAATACCGCTTCTTCCACCAGCGTAAATTTACAAATAATAATTAATAGAGAATCTCCAAGTTTGACTCTTGACTGAGGAGTTTTTTTCGCAATATTTTAAAAATTAGTTAGGGGGATATACGGGGTCTTTCATATATGTGATACACACACAAATCTAGTATCCTACATGATTTACAGAATTGTTATTTCAATTCAAAAACCTTGTTCACGTGAAAAATTTACACGTGAACGCATATATGTAAATGTATGCATTGCAACACTTTTTTCTCCGAAGAGCTGCAATGAGAAAAAGTGACTGGCCTCCGCTGTGTGAAATGTNACCGATCGGGTGAGCTCGAACGAGAGCTGAACACCCGGAACCGTCAATTAATTTTATGTTGTGATTTGAGCGCCAGGCACGTGTCTCACGTGCCGATTATGTGACGTCCCGTCGCTGGTATTCAGGCCGGCTAGCTCGATTACTCCGAACGGAGAGGGGCGGGGTACACAAGTTAATAAAAGAAAGGAGAATACGCCACGGGGAAGATTAAATAAAATACGCAAGAATTTAAAACAAAGATTCACAAAGTAGAATTTATTGCGTCGATATGCAAGAATTATCACAAAAACGATTTTACAGAAGAAAGTTTAATATAGTCAGCGTTCTTCGCCGAATTCTATCGCGCGAGAAGGCTTCAGCTGTTTTTGTGTAAATTCCGGAGTCGCGTNAGTTTTAGAGTTTTCGGCAGCGGCTAGAATCGGATTCCACGGGGCTTCGTGGTAATAATTCGTAGGGTTAAGTGCGTGCCGCGTAATTGCTCTGTTGAGTAAGGTAAGCCCTGGAGTGCCAGTAAAGCGCCAAGCAGCATTCTTGTTATTTCTTTACGTCTTGCGTGTACCAGTAAGTGTTTAGTGTATCGTTTCGCTATCGTCATATTTCGCACGGGTATCGTACCGATCCGCGTACCAAATATCGTACCAAAGATCGTATTCCGAAACTAACGCTATCGTAACGTGCTGTGTCCTGCGTGATATTCTCAGCTTATTTGTCACCTGCTGCGGCATTAATCTTTCGCTCTCTCCTATCGTACCGCTATTACATTCTATACGGCATCTTGGTGTGGATTTCCCGAGTGATCTGCCGAAAGCGAGAGGTGAGCGATTCGGAGGAGCTGGAACAGGAACATTCCGTACCGTTATCATAGCGAATATAAGAGATCTACCGTACCGTACTAGAGAATCTCTCGGATCGGTGAGCACCTAGCTCTCGTTCCGGGGAACCAGCTCTTCCGACGTCGTGATCGCTTCGCTTAGGCGTGTTTTTTGGCACGTGCATGCTGCGTGATATTTGGTCGCTTAAGACACAGAAATTCGGCGAGAGCTTTGCGCCGTGCCTGGCGTAAGCCTGACCAGTCTCTGCGAAATCAAGTAAGTCCCGCGGCGTAGATATTACGCCCGGCGGCCCGTCTAGTGATAAACGCATGATTTAGCTAGATTAATCGACTCCGCCGCTTTGCCGCTTCAGGAAGGCTTTGGTTAATTCGCTTGTGTCTTTGCCTATCATAACGCCTGGTAATGTATAGCGTGTGTGAAGTCAGCGCGACGACGTAGCGTCCTCGATATCCCGAGTAAATATACGAAATCGGTCTTGCGATAGATCACGCTTCTGTTGGAAGTGTTTGTTAATTGTCTCTACTTTTCTATTCTCTTTTTCTTTATTTTCTTTTGTAATTACTGTCGCCGCGACAAAGCGATCTCGCCGTATCCTACCGGTGAACTTTATTTTGTATTTTTTTTTTGTTACTTTCGCTCAATTGTCTCTGATTCCGCGGCGTTGTAATAAATTGTTTATTTCTTCCAATCTATCTGCAGTGTGGTTNATTGCGAACCTAATCCGAGATTTGTCCGGGACAGCCGTGTTTACTTATCATCCGACCCACCCCCTCTCCGTTTCAAATAGAGCTAGTCGGCCCATTGTGTCGAGCGACGCACATTTTGACGCGAGTACGCGTCTGGCGCCCAAAACTAGATCCAAGGATCCGTCGGCTCGGTACAGTGGTTGCTCGGTTTGACACCCTTTTCTGTCCTGCCGATACAGACGTTTCCTATCTCGCGGACTTCCGTCCGTGTCCTGATCTCGTATCTTTCCGTTTCGGGCGGGACGACGCGGGAAATTTCGTAACATCGGAGAAAAACGTCACAATATATAAATGTAACGAACTTTACTTGTAAATTTTTACAAGTATTCTAAAATTAGTTAGGGGGGTATCTGGGGTTTTCCATATGTGAGATGCAAATCTAACATCTCGTATGATTTGAAGAATTGAAATTTCAATTCAAAAAATACTTGTAAAAATTTACAAGTTAAATTCGTTACATTTATATATATATATATATGTACACGCTTAGTTTCCGCACAAACATCCTGCGAATGGCTCGTATTGGCCTTATTTGATTCCTGTTAACAATTTCACGAGCGTCAAGTATTTTTAATTACGCTGGCTGAAAATTAGCTTTAACAACATTATCAGACCATCTTCGATATATGTATGAGTATTGCGAGACTAACTCCAAGTGCCTCGGTGGCCTAACAGGGAAGGCAATGGCACGGAAAGCTGGAGATTCCAGGTTCTACTCCTGGCCGAGGAGTTTTTTTGCAATATTTTAAAATTAGTTAGGGGGGTATCCGGGGTTTTCCATATGTGAAATGCAAATCTAGCATCCCGTATGATTTTAAGAATTGAGATTTCAATTCAAAAAATACTTGTAAAAATTTACAAGTAAAATTCGTTACATTTATATATATATATATATATATGTTGCAACACATTTTTTTCTCCGAAGAGCTGCGATGAGAAAAAGTGACTCGCCTCCGCTGTGTAAAATGTCACCGATCGGGTGAGCCCGAACGAGAGCTGAACACCCGGAACCGTCAATTAATTTTANGTTGTGATTTGGGCGCCAGGCACGTGTCTCACGTGCCGATTNTGTGACGTCCCGTCGCTGGTATTCAGGCCGGCTAGTTCAATTACTCCGAACGGAGAGGGGCGGGGTACACAAGTTAGTAAAAGAANGGAGAATACGCCACGGGGAAGATTAAATAAAATACGCGAAAATTTAAAATGAAGATTCACAAAGTAGAGTTTATTGCGTCGATATGCAAGAATTGTCACAAAAACGATTTTACAGAAGGAAGTTTAATATAGTTAGCGTTCTTCGCCGAATTCTATCGCGCGAGAAGGCTTCAGCTGTTTTTGTGTAAATTCCGAAGTCGCGTGCGCTAGACACCGCGCCGGTGTTTACGCGACTCGGCGAGCCGGGTCGTTGACCGGATTTACACTCGCGTCTGATCAGCTGTCTGCCTGTTTTGAACGACGATAATCAGCGTTACAGACTTCGCCGGTTCTACGCTCTCTGAATTAACTAATACGCGATCGCTTCTTAACAAATGCCGATAGCCTTTCTATGATCACTTCGATTCGAGTCGATAGCACCCGTCGGTCGCGATATAGCAATCGTCCCCTGTGAGTAGCCTATCACTCTCACGGCTCCGGGAAAGCCTGCCGCGGAATTCGCTCTTATTTTTCCGGGCGCAGCGCACGTGTGCGCGGTTCGTATACAATATTGAGAATTCGCCTCGCGCGATCTCCGATAACTGTAACGCGTGACGATAGCACCCGTACTTTCCACGTAACAATTTCAAGAGTTTTTCCTCCGGGGCGCGTGACCGTTCGATAGCTGAGGTGGCGGATAATCCACGCCTTAACGACGTAGGCCGATAACTTGTTATTCGTCGCTCGATTGCGACTGCTCGCTCCACTCGAAAAACCCGAATACTAATTATATTTTCGGACGGGGTACTCCGGTCCCCTACGCGACAGTGTGGGCGACACAGGGCCCTCGAGACAACACAAATAAAAATTATAACGCGAGTGGCGCAACAATGAGAGTAAGTTTCGGCTTCGCCGGTACCTCACCGGTGTAGATCTCACGGACAGGGCCCAGTAGCTCTGGAAACTCGCCTCCGGCGGCCGTCCACTTCCGTCACCGATGGTCCGCTCAACGACCTCTCGCTAGTCGCTCTTTCTCGTCCACGCTCCGACCTCGCACTCGGTCCTGACACTCGTCCTTACTTTCGATACCCTGGCACGGTTAACTCGCGTAGATTGCTCGCTCTTTATTGCTACTTTTCTAATCGATGCTACTCTATTCGATTCTATCAATTCTATCTGAGGCTATCGATTCTATCTAACGCCCGCTCTGCAGCCGCTTTTATACCGTCTCGCCGGTTTCCCTTCGGAGGGGTTCCCCTCAGCGGGGGTGATCTCGTCAACCTATCAAATTGATTAGGCGTTGAGAACACGTGTCTCGATACGTCGCCGTTGCTTCCGTTAAATCTTCAACGGCTCTTTTCAGGGTCGACTCGGACCCGCTGAAGTTGTTGATGTTGCTTATTGTTTTTGTTGTCCGGCCTTCACCTTGGTTACGCGGCTTCGTCACGGCTGTTTTGTTTTTCCGCCAGCATCGCTCAACGGATTTTAGTGCCCTTGGCGCGCCTTGTCTCTCTCTTACGCGCCTTTTGCCCTCAGCATCGAATTTCAGGAGTTGTTTTGCTCTTGTTCTCCGGCCTCTCCTGGCTTCCCGGCGCCTTCTTTCTCCTGGTTATCTCCTCGGTCTCCTCGTTGGTGCCGGTGAGGCTCGCATAGCCGGCCGTTTTATTTTATACGGGGAAATAAAATTAATTAAGATTGGTTTTTTTTTTAAGTCGTGTGTATGCCCCGGAGGATTAACGGTTTCCGAGTGCGATTTCGGATCCCGGAGACGAGTCTTTGTGACTAGAGCGGGCGGTTGCTGCTGCAACCGCTCGGCCACGTCACAATATATATATATATATATATATGTACACGCTTAGTTTCCGCACAAACATCCTGCGAATGGCTTGTATTGGCCTTATTTTGATTCTTGTTAACAATTTCACGAGCGTCAAGTTTTTTTTTTTATCTCACTATCTGTATAGATGTAGGTGTTATTCATATATAGTTATAGTTATTTACCGTTAAAGAAAATCGTCTCTCTTGCCCTTAGATTCCCGCGCCTACTCCGCGAAGTTTTGACGCACTGTGTACATGTATATACTGTAAACTCTTTGCTGTCGTCAAAAGTACGAATTTTATATCACAGAATATCTAAAAAAACAATTAAAGTTTTTTCTAAGGAAAAAAGCACATTGATACTCGATATGTTCTATAATATATCAAAAAAGCACAATTCTTGAAAAAATAATATAATGGGCATGATTCAAGCTCTTTCCCGACAATTCTTTGTTTTTGTTGTATTTTGTTTTCTTTGTGTTAGATTTATTAATATTCCATTATCTTAAGTAAGTCATCACCAATGACTTTATATAGTCTCGATTTAGTCTTCTCGTTGTTAAAAATGTATTTATGTTTTTTGAAATATTCCTTGATGAAAATTGTGTACTTTTGAGAGCAGCAAAGAGTTTACAGTAATATACGAATTTTTTATCAGCAAGTATTCATCAAAAAACATAAATACATTTTTAACGACGAGAAGACTGAATCGGGACGGTATATAACATTGGTGGCAATTTAAGTAAGATAATAGAATATAAATAAAACTAACACTTTACACATATAGAGACACATAGCGTACGATGAATAATTCTAAAAACAAACTCAAGTGTGTCGCTTTAAACGACTTACTCACTAATTCGTGATATTCCTTTTCATAACAAAAAGATCTAAACTATGTGCACGTGCACATATCATGTATGTACACGTTTCATGGTATTTTTACATGTCATGTTTCCGATCGAACGAGTAATTTGTATTACAAAGTGTTTTTCATAATTATTGCTCGGATAAGAAAACGGCTTTACAGATTAAAAGAAAATAATAAAAATAATTTCGGAAACTTTTTAATATATCAAAAATGTAACAAAAAGTTTTTAACTTACAATAGAAAGCCAGAGACAGTAGCAATTTTTATTATCGACATATTGCAGCGCCATCTTTTTTGATATCCCTGAACTATAAACTAATCATTTTTATATTAGTAGCACTGAAAGCAAACGTGAACACAAAACGTTGTATCAAGTGTTTGTCTATTATAGGCATCCAAATCAGAGTCTAATAGTCTCATTACATTCTTGAATGTTATGTCTATTTCGGACACTTTTTGGTGTTCCTGCATAACCCTTGAACTTCAAATATCAGTACATTAAAAGTAAAGGTAATTGTAACATCAAAAATTTTTGTTACATTTTTGATATATTGAAAAATGTCTGAGATTAATTTTATTATTATCTTTTAATCTGTAGAGCCGTTTTCCTATCAGAGCAATAATTATGAAAAACACTTGGTACTACAAATTACTCGGTGAATCGGTAATAACAGGACGGTTCATGACCCTCTTAAATCTAACGATAATTTTAAGAAATAATTCTTGTAACGAATTCCTGGAAAGAGAAACGAGAGCCAGCCGAGATAAGATAGACAAGTCCGAACCGGGTGTCATATTATAAACAAACCTAGCCGGACGTCATATTATAAACAAAATCTAACCGGTATAGATGAGCAAAGGTTATTGCCCCTCAGA
>NW_018022543.1:3031-5694 GCF_002006095.1 Pseudomyrmex gracilis | reverse complement strand
TACGTATGTAGAAGTGAATGTTAGTCAAATTTGTCAAGGATAGATAAATATACATCATCCAAGAGTTCAGTGTCGTTCATTATATTTAGACTATTATGGTGTATTTTAATGTGCAACATTTCAGAAATTATGCGTTTGTAATAATTCGACTCATTGTCTAAGATTTTTGTTGCACTAAAGTCGAAGACATGACCAAAACCAAGACAATGCTCTGAAATGACTGATGATTGTCGTTTAGAAGTTACATATTGTTTGTGTTCTTTTATTCTTGTCTGTAATTTCCTTTTAGTTTGTTCAACATAGTTTGCATCACATGAATTGCAAGAAATGCAGTAGACTACATTTTTTCTTTCATTAATCGGAATGTTATCTTTATGTGTTTTAATAAATCTATTTAATTGATTCAAGTTCCTATAGGCAAAATGGTATTGAACTTTTTCGTTGTTTATATTAAGAAATTCTTTTAAATGATCAGAAATTTTAGGAATGTATGGTAGAACAAAATATTTTTTAGGAACAACCGTTTTATTAATGTCATTTTCATGAATTCTAGAATGTGTATTTACTTTCGTAGAAAATAATGTTTTTAGTCTTTTGTTAATGTTATTAAAAATGAAATTTAAAGGATAATTATTTTGTATAAGAATGTCTACGCATAACTGTAGGTCTTTTGGTGGAAAATTGGATCTGATATTAGAACTGCTCTGTCAACCAAGGAATAGATTGTGCCTATCTTATGACAAATAGGGTTTTGTGATATAAAATTCAGATATCTTCCAGAAAACGACGGTTTGTGGTACCAAAACACTACGTCGTTAACTTTATTTATAACTGCACAACACCTTGCAACTGGTTCAAACTGCCCAACTTGATCTTGGTTTTTAATTTTAATCTTACTTCGAACCTGAGAATATGTCTCAATCACCTTTATTTGATTATAACGCTGGCGGAAGGACGCGTACATACAGTCAACAACAACAATCCGATCGAAGAAAACAACACTTGTTCTTCACATTCATCACTACTTATTTTGGACAAACTACCAAGTATTTATTAAAAGAATGGATAAAATTTAAATATTTCATTACAAAAAAGAAATGTCAAATTTATTTCTTACGAAAATGTATTCAATTCAAATTGATTCTAATTCACATCAAGAAATTTTGTAACAAAACCCCGCAATTTACATATTTCAAAAACGTTACCAAATTCAATAATTTTTTAACAAGTTTCCAAACAAAAATTTTGAAATTGGAACTAAATGATGCATACCGACATATTGATATCTGTAAAAAGAAACTTTTAACTACGACAACAAAACTATATCGCATTATTCCATTTAATATATTAAAAACATTGTTTTACTCACAAGAAAGAACCGTAAACTTACGTCATACTCAGAATATAATTAATCTCGACAAAAAAATTTTTAATTTGAAGAAGAAAAACTCTAGTAACATAAAACCCATCAAATATTTTATACAACAGAGAGACAACAACACATATTCTACCACTTTGAACACACGTAAAAACATAACGCCACATTCCAATTTCAATTTTAGTTTAATTCAACCTGACCCATCCCTATCTAACACCTTAATGGTTAATATTATTCCAGAACAATTTAATCGAGCTAATTTTTCGGATTTTGATTTAAATAACAATTGGTTCATTAACTTAACAGGCAAAACTATTCCCAAAAATATAACAGAATTATTACAACTAGGTGAAAGGTTCACAATTCCTAGTATAAAGAACAAAAAAACTGTCACATTTGAGATCATTAAAGATATTGAACACACCATTCAGAAATTAGATCACACAACCAAATCAAACATTTGCAACCATTTAACCACATATTTAAACAACTTTATCACAGATAATACTCCACTCTCATACATAGAAAAAGAAATATTGACTAAAACGAAATTAACAAAGAATTTTCTCAATAATAACCCCGATATAATAGTGACTCGCGCAGATAAAGGCAATTCCACAGTTGCAGTTCTTAAATCTAAATACATCTTCTCCATCAACGAGATGTTAAAAGACAAAAACACCTATTCACTCCTAGATAAAGATCCAACTCGACAAATTGAAGCTCAACTACGTGACATGTTAAACATGGGGTTTAATAAAGCCTACATTAACAAATATACAAAAGATTCCCTAAAATCTAATGATTCAGCACTTCCTAGAGCATACGGTGTACCCAAGATACATTAAAAAAATTGCCCTTACAGGATAATAGTTTCAACAATCGACAGTCCTTTATATAAATTTGCCATATTCCTACATAAAATATTATATAAAAGTATTCCTAATTCACCCTTTTCCATTAAAAATAGTTTTGAGTTATACAACATGCTATCAGGTCTTAAATTGAAAAGTGAATTTATTTTGTGTTCACTGAATGTTGTCTCTTTGTTTCCAAACGTTCCATTGGAGTTAGCTTTAGATGGAGTGTCTAAAAGATGGAAACATTAAAATACACATCACAATCAACCGAGATGAGTTCTTATTAGCACTGAAATTTGTTATGTCGTCCACGTACTTTACCTTTGACCAAAAAATCTATAAACAAAACCATGGTGCTCCTATGGGTTCACCTCTATCTCCTATATTAGCTGATATCGCCATGCAAGATTTGGAGTTAAATGCTT
>NW_018022543.1:0-1641 GCF_002006095.1 Pseudomyrmex gracilis | reverse complement strand
GCCGTGCTAGTTACCGGTGCCGGTGTCGACACATGCTGCGTTTGCACTTCACACAACGCGGCGATGTGTCGCGCCCTGTGGCAACCAGCAGTGCTTCCTAGAACTGTTGCTTTCCTGCTACCTAACTAGGTCATTGAGCAATGACAGTGATGTCTCATCACATTGCTCAATGGCCTCATCTTAACTACCTTGTAACACAAAAATTGGCGCACAACATTTCCCCCCCTTCCGGGAAAAAGGAAAATGTTCGTAACATTTTCCGTCACAACTTTTCTTTTGTTTAAAAACTACTTGTGCACAATTTTTGCATGTTACTTACAACTTTACAACACTCGATTGCGATCATTACAATCTTACAATATTTGATTACAACATTTGATTACACTACGTGACACTTACAACGCTACCGTTTCCGCGTTTTGTGCACGAGTATTCTTTCTTTTTTCTCGCCGTTTCGCGTTGCGTAACTTCACGGCGCCGCATGCCAATCCTGCTTTTTCTTTACTTCTTACTACTTTGTATATAACTAGTACAATAATTATCACTATTATCGTCACACCTGACGTAGTCGGATAGATAAAATGCGGATTTTCAAAAAACGAACTCTTGTTTATTTCGTCCGTTAACTCCGTTATTTCTGATATTACTTTCTCAATCTGCGTTTTACTCTGTGTTATGTTTTCTAACACAATCGGTTCTTCACCAACCGCCCGTTCTTTTGTTTTTAACACTGAAAGATTGAATCGCGGCAAATATGTGTTAATTTGTTCGCCGTTCATCACCTTGTTGGTGCGAATCGTTACAGTTGACGTCACCAACTTACACTTTTCCGACAACTTAATCTCTCCGACTTCGTTTACAATTTCCGTTGCTTCGTTTCGGTTTTCGCACGATATTACCACCGACTCGCTTTTGGGGGTTGACTACAGCCATACACGCGCTTTTTCTAGCTTTATCCATATCGTGTAATTCGAAATCACAGTTTCTTCTTTACAATTGGAAAATTCCCCTGAATTACTAACATACGCCTGTACCTCGCATGGTGCGTCCGCGTGTATCTTGTACACCGATTCCATATTATCGCAGACATAATTATCTCCAACGTTTTTACATTTTTCTAACTGGCGCAACTTTACAACGGAGTATGTTTGTTTATTTTCATCTATCGCAACTATCTCAAACTTTACTTTTGCGACCTTAAAAATATTATCGTGGTCGTGCACCGGCAAGGGCACTACCCTCAACAAGTCGTATTCTACCGGATCTACTAGTGGGAACTTGACGACGAAGTGACGTGTCTGTAGCCCCCGCCTCGTGCGACGCCGCTTCTTGTCGTCCCNTCTGACTCCGACTGAGGCAACCCGGTAAGTTCCTTTTGTTTTTAACTTTCTACAAAGGCTTTCAGCCTATTCACGCGCACATTCTGCGTGCGCCGTCCTGCTTTGACTGCATACGTCACGTCTGACGTTTTGGCAATTATCACATAAGGTCCTACCCGTTTCGATTCCAGCTTCTTGGATCTGCCTCTTCTTAGTGTCTCGTCATAAAGTAGGACTTTTTCTCCTACGCTAAACGCTGCTTGCTTTGTCTTTTTATCGTAGTAACGCTTCGCTTTTTCTTTTTCTTCTTTGAGCTTTTCCC
>NW_018022542.1:7061-21844 GCF_002006095.1 Pseudomyrmex gracilis | reverse complement strand
TTTATCACGGAAAGTAAAGTTTTGCTGGGTCTACTTGTTAGTTTTACTACAAATCCTTTTGTTAATTTAATAGGTCCAGACAATTCTTTCTTTCAAAATTTTTTCCGTAACGAAAACTTAACAAAATAGTTATGTATGTTATTAAGAGAAACACGGAGGCACATTCACGTTTACAGTCTTGAATTGGGAAAAAATATTATTGATACATAATAATAATAAAACGCATCGTGAACATGCTTTCATCTCTCTTACACTTTGCATCAAATAAAACTGATAGTTTTAGAATCTCCATAAAAATTATAAAAAAAGTTGCAAGTATAATCAAACGCAATATGTATATGTGCTTTTTGTGTTATTATATTATACTCGACTTGATGGAAAGAAAACGGAACATACACTAAAACTTCATATATTTTCTCTCTCACTTATCTTCTCACTCGGTTATCTTCCCACAAAATCTCTCAGTTATATTCCCATTTAGTTTCTCCTCTAACCCCCACTCTCACTTCTCTCTCATTCCGCACTCTCGCACTTAGCAGAGCAAACGAGGCGCGGAAACGCCATGATTTGCAGCAGCCAATCACACTGCAATCGTAATGGAAAACCACCTTTACTCTGCAGCAGTGGTGGGATTCCTTCTGAAAAGAAAATAAGTGAAGTGCTTACGTTTTATGGGTGGGAAAATAAATGAAGTTTTAGTGTAATATGTTTGCACTTTTTCGTAGCCGAGCGCACACGAACAACAGTTCTCGCTTGTGTGCATATCTTCTTCATCACCTCGGTGCTGTCGGTCCTGGCTGGTTCGATTTTTCAACACTGCTTCTATGTTGTTGCTGACACAATAAGCTGACACAATAAGTTGAAAACATTTATAAAGTATTGTTATTTATATTTATTATAGTGAACAAAAAACATATAAATATATCAAGAGGCACGGTAGTGCCTCGTAGTGGCATTCACTTAGACACCGTTCAATTAGACACGGAAATATTGAAAGACTGACTTCGCGCTTATATGTTTTAAAAATATACGAGACGCCAATGAATATATTCCATTGTAATATCTTTGTTGACTTTTTTAAATAAAAACATTGAAAGCGATGATTCCGAATCAAACAATAGCGAAAATGAAAATGATATCGAAGACATTTCTAGTAACATGCAAATGTTGTATTCTATATTAATGATAAATAAGTCATGTAGAGAAATAATTGCAAATGAAAAAATTACGGATTACATAGAGCGTGTGATTCTACATTACACCAATATTATATATAAAGAACATTTCAGGATTAAGTCAGTGTTCACAGTTTTGGCTTCCTTACAGCATCCCTTCCACTGCTTCAACATGCTGTAAGAAAGCTAAAACTGTGAACACTGGATTAAGTTAGGCTAGGTTAGGTTAGGTTAGCATTTCAACATAAATATTATTAAATTATTAAGTTAACGTACACTCACCTGCAAAAAAAATGGGCCACTTAACTTTAGCACAACTTTTTAAAAGTTTTTAATAGCAGATAACTCCGCAACAAATCAACGTATCGAGATAAATAAAAGCTCAATTTTAAGCTTAAACATTCCACTTAACAACCAAAAACTTAAACTTGAGTTACAAACAATATTTTACAAATTGGCGGTTATTGAAGATAGACTGTAAAAAAACAGGAAGAAAACTTTTGTCTTTAAACTGTTGCATTGGTCAGAGGAATCAATTGCCTGGTACAAAATTGTATGAATGTTGAAGGTCATGTCTTTCTAAACAAATCCGTATTTAAAACATTTTTTTACGAGTTTTTTAACAAAGTTATACATATACCGTTTTACAGAGAAATAGACAAGAAGAAATAACAAATTTGATTAACAGTATTTCTCAAAAAATAAACAAATTGTTAAATGTTAGAGGAAGCAATACGCATTATGAAACACGTACAGACATACGCACAACACGTATACGCATACTACGCGTGATAAATGTTAATTATTGACAAATTTTTTTTCATTAAAAAAACGCAGTCTTTGTACATCATTTTATCGTAGTAAAATAAAAAAAGTTTTTCTTTTTCAAAGGTATAAAGTTTGTGTCCAATGCAATTGTGTCCAATTGCACTGTGTCTAATTGAACGATGTACAAGTGCACTGCTCCCGCCGCACAGAGCGGACAGCGGAGTGACGCCTTGCACCCCTTTGCCAGGTGCGACAAAGAACAGCCGCACCTGTAACAGCAAAGGGGCCTTGTCGCACCCGTGCATCACTGCCTGGAGTGTTCGAACTCCAGACAGCGGAAGCACTGCATCGAGCGGGCTGTCAGTGACTCCACCGGCAGGGAGACCCACTCGATGCTAACCGTTCCGTTTCGGATGATTCTGCGCGCGGTCACCAATGGCAACCGCGCCCAGGCTGTTCCGATGCTGGCAGGAGAGATGCAAAACTCGCTAACCCGGATCTCTTCCTGCCGGCAACAACCGCCTGTCGCCAAGGAGAATACAAGGTCCTCCTTGGAGATCGAGGTGACCAGGGTCTTAACCCGAAGTTCTCCGAAATTTCGGAGTCTGGCCATCTTTACCCACTCCTCAAAGAGAGTGGAGAAACGGTCGGCAAGCTGGTCTGCAACCGCCCCCCCCCCCCGGGGGCCTCCAACAACAAACCACTCGACGCGGAGGGACGGGAACAAACCTCCGAAATCTCCGCCATGTCCGCCCGGACTACCTCCCGGAGCACTTCCGCGTATGTGGAGATGCTCCCCTCTGTCCCGGGAGACGAGCGTCCGAAACGGGGCGTCATCGTCGCGACTTCCCTTCACTCGATTAAGGGAAGAGGATTGACTAGAGGGGGCTGACCTAGTCGAGACGCGGATCGCGTCGATATCTTCGGCAAGCTCCCTCTCTGCCCGTAGCTCCCACTCACGCTGCTCCATTTCCATGCAGAGGCGTTTTGCTTCTGCAAGGCCTACATACTCCTCCGTGGTTGGGGGTCTATCCTGTCCTCTCCTCCTTTCTCCCTGGAAATTTGACCTCTTGGTGTCAAGAGGCAGGGAGGTCGGTGGCTTCGCCTTGTTGTTCTTGACGCCACCTATCGATGTTTCGACCACTTTCAACTCCGAATCGGAACCGTGATCCTCAGAAAGAGGTGTCTTGTGAGGCTCTTGCGTGGCACGGATAGGCCGCGCACATCGGGGACCTGGTCGTCTGGTGATGGACCAGGTCGGGCTTCAACAGGAGGATGGTGTTCACCGGTCTCCTGTTCTTCTTTTTCTTCTTTTGAGTTCCAGAGCTTTCTCTGAGGCTTTTTGCGCTCTCGAGCGCGGTGGACCCGAGAGGGATCAGCACAGTCGGGAGAGTTTCTCTCCTCCTGTGTAGACGCGTTCGCGTCATTGTTCTTCGCAGTCGCATGTTCATGCGCCGCCCCTGGGAGTCAGGCGACGCAAGGCCCGTCGTAGGATGACGACCCAAAGGTGGCCAGGACAATACCATCAAAGTGTCGGGACCTGGAGTTCCGAGTCTCCTAGTCCGGTACGTTCTGCTCTTCCTTACCGTGAATCTCCATGGTTTAATTAAGGTTTGGTTTGATTTTGGAGTTTTCTTTCTTCTACGTCGGCTGCCCACAGAGCTGACAAGCCCGGCCTGCCCAGGTATGCTTTTGGTCTGGCCGCTCCCTGTGGACCTGTCCGGCAAGGGTGACCCTGCCAGGAACCAAAGTTCCCGCCGGCATAGCTCCACGGATCAACACGGCTCAAGCCCCTCCACCACGACAAGGTGGCACACCCTCAGAGGGGAAAGAACCTTTTTTTTGATGCTGGGGAAATGCATTTACGCACACCCTGGCCCAGATCAAGTGTGTCGGCCAGGGTAATGTGGGACTCACCCCTGCTGACAAATCAGAAGGGGAATACCCACTAAAACCTACAGCGGTGTCCACCTGCCGCGCTTTTGGGACTGCCCCGGTACCTCGTTAGAACAATCCGGGACAGTCCGTGAGAGCATGGGTTTGCGCCCCACTCCACTGTAGAGAGAAAAGGGGCGCAAGCCCATGCTCACCTCTTTCCTGTTTCCTCTGCGACGGAGCGAGGGGACACACCTCAACTCCGCCGCCGTTGAAAAACCGCGTGCAATGAGGGGAAAACATTCCCTCTGCGGTTCCCGGGCACAACACCACCCCTTCAATGGTGGACCCACCCTCCATTAACCGGACCTCACTCACAAGAGGGAGGTCCGCTCCAGACCAACAAAAGGAGGCAACCGGTCTCAGCATGTCTTTTCTCCCCGTTTCCATACGGGAGGGAAAGGCGGGAAATTAAGTTTAACTGAGACCGGGCCCGCAAAACAAGGTAAAACGACCTGGACCCCAGCAAAAGGAGGAACAGGTACGGCCACCTTTATATCTGGTGCCTCCTGCACCAGGTATACAGAGGAGCGGCTCCCACTAAAAGCCGCGTCCTCCCTTCCTTTCTCAGGAAGAAATAACTGTGGGCACGATTGTCCTCCGACTAATAGAGGAGCATAAAGCCCCACCCATTTGATGAGAGGACTCCCGACCTCTCTGCGCAGAGGGGACACCCTTCTTTTTTTTTTACTGCAACCGGCCGCTCTGTGCCCCAGCCGACCACAGCGATAACACAAATCGCTGTGGTCGACTTGGCTGGAGCACTGAGCTCTGCAGTGTCCAGGTTGAAAACACCTGTAGCACTGCAGGGGGCGGAGACGGAGTGCACGCACTCTCGCTACCACCCACCCTACCGGTAGCTTGCCCTCCTTAATTGCCTTGGCCGCTGCCTCAGCTGAAGAGCGGACCAAAGCGGTCCCACCCCTAAACGGAGAGTGATGCAGGGATACTACCCTTGCATTCTCCCCGCCATCAAACTCCCGCAAGAATTCTTCGCGCAATTCGTTCTCGGTGGTAAATTCGTCCAATCCCGAAACGAGAACTTCCACGTTCCGGGATGGGCGAGCCATCTTGACGCTTCCAGGGAGAGTCTCTCTAAGTTTAGAGGCAAGGAGATCCCTGGATTTGCAGTCTTCTCCCTCCACCTCCATCAGCAGATGTCCTTCCATGGTTCGACAAACCCTTGAGATACCCGCCGATTTTGGGTCTATCTTACTCCTTGCGGCTCAAAGGACTTGGGCGTATGACATGCCCTCTTCCTCGAGACGCAAGGTGACCGCCTCCGTTCTTGGGAAAATCACTACCCGCAGGAGTCGTGGGCGAGATGAGGTAGGAGGAGAAGAGGGAGCGAATTCCCGCCCCCCACCAGTCCCAACGGCTGCACCCTTTCCCCACCCGGCCATCGCCGATTCCTTTTCCTTCTTTTCCATCTTCGTTTTTCTTTCTTCTTTCTTTTTGCTCTCCTCCCCTCCCCCACCTGCACCCCGACAAGGGTAGTCAAAGGGGGAGCCAGAGGTATTTTATAGGGCATTTGTCTCGGGGGATTCCAGTCCAGAAACCCTTGAATCCCCTTCGAGACAGTGTCTCGAACCACTTGCTTTATCTTCTCCAGCCAAGAAGAGGGAATTTGACTCCCGTCCCTGACTAAAGTCGAACGTACAGTGCGGAGCACCATATCGTGCGTCGTGAGGAAAAGTAGTTCTCCTCCGGCCGCCTCCTACTATCATGCGCCAGCGGCTCGAGATTTAATCCATATATCGGCACGGTTACCGATGATACATACCGACGCGGTTACCAATAATACCGACAGGCATATGTTATCATAAAACTATTGTGAACATTGAAAAGAGTAACTCTGCATTAAAAGTGACTTCAATAATTTATATCAACTTTTTATTTATTTAATTATTACGTGATATAAGAAACTTACTTACGGTAAGTATAAGAAAGTAAAATATATTTAAGTAAGAGAGTAAAAAACCATGACAATAGATAAATGTCATAGTAATTATTAAAATATTTTTAAACGTTATTTAAATATTAAGAATAAAAAATAAAACACTATACTAGATTTGTATAATTAGCGTTAAATTTTCTTTAAAACATCAAAAATAAAAACTAGTAAGNCAATATTATAATAGTTATGTTTATATATAAATATATACATATATNGTTGTATATGTATTTAAAAATATAACAAAATAATGATANTAACAAATAATNTCTGTNTGTGTATNAAAAGATAANAAGAATGACACAAACACTTATTCTATATGATTTTGAAGCAGTTACGCTAGATTTTATTTTATAGGGTTGCGCTCAAAAATGTTCTTCTGTCAAAGATAAATTTATGGTTCTGACAAGAACCGTTTAATGTGACTCTGTAATTCTTGTGCTGGCTCATGGATACGGTCGGGCTGTGGTGGTACTCAACAGCTAAACGTATTGTCTTTATTACTCGACACAGAAGATCCAGAAATCTAACTGTGCGAGCCGAGTGAGTTGTTTATACTCACGGACGAGTCAACGGCACGTGCCGATATTACTCCGTCGGTGAATTCTCACTCGGTAGTCTCTTTTAAAGTCTGGAACGTTCGCTCCAAGGACTAGGGACAAGACCGTGCGATCGTTAGGATAGGAATGTGCGGAGACGAGGTCTTGCTTCTTATTAAAATAAAAAACTGGTTAGATAATGTTTATTTACAATCTTTCATTTATTCATCTGAGAAGTGCGAGATTTTTATTTATATAATTAATTTTTTGGTGATGTGATTGTGAGTGAGCGCGGTCGTTACAATGATACGGAGGGTCATTACGCAGAGGCCGGAAGGGACGTGGTGTGTGTGTGTGTGTGTTTGTGTGTGAGTATTTATGGCCTCCGGTAGGCTTTACAAGTGTATGGTGTCATGAGAGAGAGAGAGAGAGAGAGTGTGTGTGTGTGTGTGTGTGTGTGTGTGTTTGTGTTGCCGACTCGTAGCAGAATTGGAAAGAGAGGGTTAGAGTCGAATGTGCTACTGCAGAGGACGGGGGGTAATACATATGGAAAATTGCGACAGGTACAGACGGCGTCATTAATTCGAAGAATAGGCGCGGGGATCGGAGGGCAAGCGGGGCGGTTGCTCGTAGCGCTAACGGGCGCCGTACTAACTAACTAGTAGCAATCGGGTGTCCACAACTACGACGTAGTATTTAGCCCGTTGGCGCTACGAGCAACCGCCCCGCTTGCCCTCCGATCCCCGCGCCTATTCTTCGAATTAATGACGCCGTCTGTACATTATAATAAAAGCGGGCATTCGGAAGGATGACGGAAATTATTTCAGAGAGAGGGAGTGAGGATACGGTTCTGCGGAGTTGATCGGGTATAAGTGTGTTGAAATTTAGAACGTGTTGCTCCGGAGGTACCGGGAATCGTGAACGGGAAAAGAAAGGGACATAGCGCAAAAAATAGGATATTGGATTCGGATCTAAAGAAGAACGAGAGCGCGGAAGGTTGAAGGGGGGAGGGGTAGAAGCGTCAGTGAGCTCTATGAGTTCGGAATGATTTTTGTCGGACGTAGGAGAGAGGGGACGAGGAGCTAGGTGCTCGAATTCGATCTCGAGTTCCGAATCGGAGTCGAGGGGAGGTGAATTGCGAGGGGAAGAGCGAGAAGCTAGGTGTTCGTAAATTATGTCTACTTCCGGATCGGGTAAAGGGAAGGAGTTGAATCCCGAGGAGGGGAAAAGTTTGCAAAAGGTTGTTGGAAGTCGTCTTCGAGAAGTACGACGGAATATGAAGGGGATTCGTACCACAAATTGGTATCGTCTTCGTTGTCCGCGGCGGGCGGGTCGATGTGTGAGGTGGAGGAAACGGTAAAATCTGTAGATACTGAGTATGTATGTGTGTGGTTAGTTTGTGTCCGTGTGTTATGACTGAGAATATTCGGCACGGGAACTGGAGAGAGTTCCGTAGGCCTACTCGGCTTCGCAAAGGAGTTGCCTGTCGTAAGACTCGATTCCGCTCGATTCGGTAAGTCCGCGGCGCGGGGTGTTCGGTTGCAATTCTCCACTTAAATTAGTATTTTATTTTAATTGTATAACCGGCCAAAATTTATCAAACAATGTTATCAAAAAAGGCGGATTGAAATATTATTGTTATGATCCTTATTGAAAAGAGAAAAATTCAATTGCGAATTCTCTCATCGGGTAGTTATTCGCGGAATTTCGGAAGTAACTTAGCCTAGCACTTACTACTTGCGATGTACTTCTTCACCGTCTCTCTGCAGATGTCTTTGTCCGGAGTCCTTGATCGAGAGAAGCCCGTTTGGTCCTTCAGTTCGCCGGTGAGTCGGCCTGATGCTTGGCACTCGGTTTACACTTTCGCGAACTTAGACGGCACTCGCGAATGGTATTCAGGTTTCCCTTTTTTTTTTTTTATCTCTCTAATCGCGACAGAGATTCGGTTTTTTCTGTCTCTATTCGCGGGAGCGTCACTTTATATGCGCTTTTTGGTAGCCACGGAGCTTCCAATCAGAGCACTTGATCGGCTCTCCCGCTTCCACCAAAAACGGTGGTGACTTCTAATTTGTTAAAAATCCATTAAAGTAGACACCATCTGTGTGACAGCATCTCCTGCGCTTTGCAGCTGGTGTTTAAACTATCGAGATAATTTTTATCCGGCAGAAATTGTTTTTTTAGTGTCTCGCGAGTGTTCTCGTCCTTCCTTTATTATGAAAACTTTCCTTCCGGAGATAAGGAGATTTATTAATTTCGCCTAGCCGCTCCGGGCACATGTGGATTGCTATTACATGTGCATTTGTTCGACCCCGGAGCTTGTCTTGGATTTTTTGTTTCCCGGATTTATTATTTTATTTTGTTGAGGCGCGTGGTTTCGCTTTGTGTTTACTCGATTTTTACTGTCACGTGTTTTCTTAGATCGATCTCCTGTTCTCCATTTGAAAGAATTTTCTGTTTAGGCCGCGTCTTATCTTCCGCGTTGTTGTTTGAGATAAAATTTGTTTCTCCCGAGTGTTCACCATCCTGCGTTGCGTAAAGAAGAAAACCGTAGAGTCATAATAAAGTTATAGTGGCAAAACGATGCTGTTTAGTGCCCCAGAAAGAGGGTATAAAACGACGCTGCAAGATTACAGTGTCGGAATTAATTCACGAGTCGTCGTATGTTAAGAAGAGTTGTAAAAGGTTAAAATAAAGAGTTGTTAAGTCTGAATTGAGTGGACTCTTTCACTATTCTTGCACATCTCCTATCCAAAAGAACTCGTTGTGACAGTAAAGCACAACAGATATCATTTTGCGCCGTGCGGGCCGCTTGGCGGCTATTTTGTCATTTCTTTTCAGCGCGAAGAAAGCGCAACCCACTGTACGTAGCCGTCGGATGAAGAAGAGCAAAGAGGAGAAAAAATAGACAGATAGCCATACAGGGGCGTAAGGGCATCCGATGATGTCTATACAAGAGGCGCTTGACAATGATTTTGACGGCGGACTTAAAAAACGGAAAACGCATGCACTCCGACTTCATAAAAACCAAATTGGAGCTCCTTGGAGTTACCGGCTCCGTGAGGCTGAGGGATGAGCTTCATCTCCAAAGAAAATCGAAGCAAAGCGGGCCAAATACGGCCAGAGACGGGCCCGAGTCGTTGCCGAGACGCACGTGGCCGTTGTCAATCATAGCGCCGCGAAAAAAAGAACATGATTGGCCCAGTTACCTTGCGCAAAGAACAGCGCTCAGCGAACAAAGTAATTGCCGAGGAATACGAGTTCATTGTTGTGCGCATTGTGGTCCGCGTGAGTTCATCGCTTCCGAGACCGGCCCAGTGGTCTTGCGGCAGGGGCTGCGAACCTGGAGGTCCCGAGTTCGAATCCACTCACCACCTAAGGATTTTTTCCGGGCCGGTCCCTTTCAACCGAGTTTATCGGTTGATTGGCGAACTAAATCGGGGCTCCAAAAATTAATTCGGGTGTAATCCCGAATTAATTCCCCTCCCACAAGGCGATCATAGTCACAACATCTTGAACAGAGATGGGCTCGTCCACTGTGAAAGAAGGCCGTGTATCGCGTGGTAGTAGTATACTGCACAACCCTCCTTGAGACAAAAAAAATATAACTAATAACTAATTAATACGGACCCCGAGGACTTCCGTTTCCGTTGAGTGAAAGAAGGTTCTGTGTGAGATCTGGGTGTTAAGTTCTGACGGCGTGTGGCTGGTGAAGGTGTGGAAGGAGAGTCTGTGTGAGTGGAGTGTGGGCGGTGAATGATGGGAGCGGTTTGAAAGGTGGAGTGGAGGTGAGAGGGAGCGAAGATAACGAGAAAATAGGATGAAGAGGCGAGGGTGCATAGAGAAGTTAGGATTAGGAAAGAGCAAGGGAGTTAGGGGGCAGAAAGTACAAAAGGTGCAAGGTTTGTTCTTTCTTGCGGCATTTGGAAAGTTACAAAGTGTGGAAGGTGTAGAGGAGAACAGAGTGCGTTTTTTTTTAATTTTTTGGGGGGAATTTTTAACAAGTGAAATGGAATCGGAGAAAAAAGATAAGAAAGGAGCAAAGACAGGAACAAAAACGAGAGGTAGAATGGGTAGTTCAAGAGATCCGTGCTTGAGAGTGATTGGAGAAGGAGAAAGGATAGCAATGAAGGAATGGTTGTTTAAAAGAAAGAGGGAAATGGAGTATAGTGAGGACGAGGATTCAGAAATGAGCGAAAAAGAGCGAGAGGATAAATGAGCGTTTAAGAAAAGCAATAAATTGAGTAGGTCACCGATAAAGAGAGATAACCCAATTGTGACAGATAGTGAGAGAGAATATATGAATAAGTGGTTAGAGACATTAGAGACAAAAGATTGGGAACAGATCAAGGAAGAGATTAGAAAGAAGAAAGTAATGAGAGAAGAGATAATAGAATTGAGGGAGATAAAGATAGAATTTAAGAGAGATATAGAGAGAATGCGGAAAGAGAAATGAAGGAGAGAGAGGCGGAAGTAAAGAAGGAATTGGAAAGAATGAAAGAAGAATTCAGAGTAAAGGAGAAGGAGTGGGAGGAAGAAAGAAACGCTTTTAAGAGTAGATTAGAAGCATTGGAAGAGTCTTGGAAAGGAGTAAAAAAATAGAGGAAATAGTAGAGGGGAAAAAGGAAGCGGTTGGAAAAAATAAGACGAGGATGGCAGTAATAGAAACAGGAGTAGAGGAGAGACTAAAGGAATTAGAAAGAAAACCCGAGATAAAAGAGAGAGAACAGAGGAAGACAAATATATTAGTTAGGGGGTTAAAATCAAAGAGTGGAGAAGAAAAAGAAGGAATGAAGAAAGTGTTGAAAGAAATAGAAGCGCAGGTAAAAATAGTAAAGGTTAGGAGGGTCGGAGTAAGTAAGGAGGAAGATGAATGTATAATGGTAGTAGAATTAGGGAATGTAGATCACAAAAAAGGGAAATAATGGAAAAGAAAAAAAGTTTAAAGGGAAGAGCGGAGAGGATATTAGATGATTTGTGACATGGAAAGAAAGGAAAATGCAATGGAGGTTGGGTGAGATAACTAGGGAAGAGAGAAAGGTAGGATCGAATGTATGGATAAAATACGGAAGAATATAGATTGCCGGGAAATGGTAGAGGTGGGATGAAGAGAAAAGTGTACTAAGACCAGAGAAAAAACAGAAGTAGAGTAAAGAATAGGAAAAAAGACGGGAAAAAAGGAAGGGATGTATATGAAAGAATGAAGGGGGGAAAAAGAGAGAGAAAGATGAGAGTAGGAGAGAAAAAGGGGGTAAATGTGTGATGTATGTGTATGATGTGCAAGAGAGAAAGAGATGGTGAAAGAGAGAGAGAGTGAGAGGGAGAGAGTGAGAGGAAAAGAGTGTAAAAAGGAGAAGGGTGTGGAAACGAAAGTCTCCTTCTTGCGGGCTTACATAGGCAAAGTAGTTGATGTAGGCTAAAAATGTAAAAATGCGTATGTAGAATGCGGCGAATGTAGAAAGATAGGTTTAAAGCGTGTGTGTGTATGTGTATAGCGAAATTAGAGATAAAAGAAAGATGAGTTAGTTTAAGTTAATGTTTAAGATAGATGTAAGTTAGCATAAGGTATCGTAGTTGTAAGTTAGTAAGGTTTACTTTTTGTAAGGTGGATGTAAATTGCAATCCTAAGAGGAGTCAATAAATTTTCTATCTATCTATCTAATACAGACCCCAGATATCTGGGGTCTACTTGACTTATTAACGTTCAAGAAAGACTCCTAGAATGGCGTATGGACTAACCTGAAGGTCCTCTGAGCCAATATGCACCAAATACCAAATTTATCGCTTCCGAAAAGTGCGCTTCCGAGCGAGCGGAGTTCACGTGGACAGGGTCAGCGGGGAGCTTTGTCAAATCCATCAACTGCAGGAGAGTTGCCGGCGGACATAAGTGGCTAAACTCTCTCTCGCATATCTCGCGGATTATACGATCAGCGGATCGAATCTGGACGAGTATTCTGCCAGTTCGATTCCGCGCGTGATAATTTCGTTACTCATTACATTACTTTACGTGATATATTTGTGAAAATTATATTTGCCGCAAGTTAGATAAATTTAACGCTGCTCTCGCTCCGTAAACGATCGCCACAATCCTTATTCTTGCTCGTCATTCGCATGTCTTATATGTTTTCATTTTTTTCTTTTCTGTTTATATTCTGTTTTCGTGCCGGTTCCGTCCGTTCTGTGTATTTATTATAAAGCGCATGCGATTATTGAATATTGAATATTGCCAAAAATTTCGTAGCCGACGAGCCGCGGTCGTATGTCATCGAGATTGTTTTATTAACAATAAAGACAGTAAGAAGCGTCGAAACATAAAAGTGCGTGGCGGTCCATCGCCAGAAGTCGCCGTGCCGATCATCCGTGACAGGTTCGTTCGAACAAAAATTCCGCCGCCGCAAATTAGCTGTTGTCCAGCGCGCCGTATTATCGCGTGCGTGCACCTGAACAACTTCTTCGCCGCGACCGCACATCTATTGTCCGCTGTATCTATCACCGTATGTTTGCGTTAGCGCATTCCTGAGTATAGATTGCAGCTCGCGATCATCTTCGCGCGTTACTCTATTGTCGTACTGACACACGGTCGCGAAACACTCTTGTAACAGAAAACTATCGATTATAAATTGGCTGTCGGTTATATTCGCGTCTCGCATACAATTTTTTTGTTGTAAATTTTCTTTTGTTTGGTTGTTCTGCCGTTATTATGTGCGGCCCAAGTATGGCAGGAATCTTTTCTAAACTGTTATTATTAAAGTGTATTTTAAATGATCTTTAATGAGCAAGTTTCTCTGCCTTTCTTTAAACTATCGCCTCCTGAGCCCACGCCTTTTTGTTATCACTTACGACACTGAGCTGCTGAGTATCATTGCCGTTACGTCTAAATTATTTGGCAAATAAAATTCTTTGGAGTAGAGATTATCGAATTCGGCGTGTGAATTCACGCCTGGCGCCCAACTATCTGATCTAGTGAGTAAAGTTTTAGATTAACTGGAAAAGACGTACCGAAGGCAGAGATGCCAGATCGGAGACTCAATAAGCATGTAGCAGCAGGTGGAGGGGATACGCACACAGGCGAACAGCCGTGTCCGTGTGCGCTCGGCGCTTCGGCCAACGTCAAGCAGTAGAAGGAGACGGACATACATAACCGCTCTTTTTCTTTCCCTATAGCTATAGCTATAGCTAATACTGCCAGCCGTGAGAAGCGTGTGCCTAGTTGCTAGCCTGTTTCTCGTGCGTGGCTCGTATGTTTCTTCTTTCTTCCTCCTCTCTCTCTCTCTCTCTTTCTCTCATACTTACATGAGCTGCGTTTCGATCTTCACTGCCGGTAATCTACTGGAAATCTATAACATATGTGACGTGAAGTATAGATTTTTAGTACTGTCAGTGAATATCGGAACGACTAAACAACTCTGAAAATTAAATGGATATATAAAAATATAAAATATTATACATATAAAAATAAAAATAAAATAAAATTTATATTGTTTCCAAGTAATTAACTCTTATTTTAATACTAAATAATCAATACATCGAATATATTAAAAATAAAAAATACTCAATGATTAATGACACAAAAAGCAATAATAACTTTTTATATAATAAATATTATATAGACATTAAGTATTAATAAATTTCTTTCTTTTAACTATGTTATATCACAAACTACTGAATATTAAGGATATGACAAATAAACACAAAACTCATAAAATGTAATTATTTTTGTATCATTTATTACAACAAAATATTTATGAAATACTTTGGCAACAAACACTGCGCTTTCATACATAAAGAAAAACAATATAAATAACAATGTAAATAATATACATGAAATAGTATACATAAAAGTATAAATGTGTAAAATAAATTAAAAAATGTATAAGAAAATAGAGAAACATGTAAAATTAACAAATATATCTCACTTATATAACAATGAACAAATATATAAGCGTTATATTTATACAAGTTTTTTAATAACTATTTTTATTCTCTTAACTAGTTGAACATACAACTAAATCGATTATTTATACGCATCTTTCTTTTGTTCCTAAATTCTATTAATTAAGAAAAAAGATGCGTCATTTAACAATTTTTTATCAGTCTCGTTTTATAACACGTTGTAGCTACGATCATAATATATTCTGTATGTCAATACTGAACTTACATACGACTATCACATTGTTGGATGTCGAAGAAGGTCGGGTGGTATGCTGCACCGAATACGGACAGACGTTTCTTATGCGCGCGCGCGAGATATTTATAAATTATATACAAGAAGTATTAAAAGACACGATAGTGCCTTGGTTTACATTATATTAAAAATTAGTTTATATGACTAAAATAAACTACAATAATTCCAAATTTTTAGTTTATTATTTGAAGTGCAGCCGCGCCAAGTTTTTTGCACTCAATAGTTTTGAT
>NW_018022542.1:0-3916 GCF_002006095.1 Pseudomyrmex gracilis | reverse complement strand
AAGGAGCATATAATCGTTTCGTACAATGTAATCTACACGCTAGAACGCGAGTGTGAGAGAGAAAGAGAGTGCGAGTTCTTTAATGTAGCCAGCCTTTTAACCCATGTTTATACAACTTAAATCATCTTAGAGATTTGTATTTTGATAAATTCGGTTTTGTTTCATTTGTTAGGTTTCAATGGAAATAACGATAGGAATAAAATTGGATGTGTCATGATTCTAACACTGATATTCGGAGATAAGCGAGTTTTGTTTGTTTCCGTGATTTAGGAAGGAAAAAGAAATAAGCCGGTTGCTATTCACGACTAGAGTCGCGAACTGCCCGTCCGGCGAGGGTGGTCAAACGAGGAATTGACTCCTCGGCCGGTTGCTATTCACGACTAGAGTCGCGAACTGCCTTCCCGGCGAGGGTGGTCAAACGAGGAATTGACTCCTCGGCCGGTTGCTATTCACGACTAGAGTCGCGAACTGCCCTCCCGGCGAGGGTAGTCAAACGAGGAATTGACTCCTCGGCCGGTTGCTATTCACGACTAGAGTCGCGAACTGCCCGTCCGGCGAGGGTGGTCAAACGAGAAATTGACTCCTCGGCCGGTTGCTATTTACGACTAGAGTCGCGAACTGCCTTCCCGGCGAGGGTGGTCGAACGAGGAATTGACTCCTCGGCCGGTTGCTATTCACGACTAGAGTCGCGAACTGCCCTCCCGGCGAGGGTGGTCAAGCAAGGAGTTAGTCGCGGAGAAACACAATAACATGCTGTAGTGGAACCTCCAATTAAAATTTGTGGATGGACTTACTACTTACTGCGGACCCGTGATAAAAGATTCTAGGCTGTTGCGGCGCAGTAGTTCACTCTTGGATCTCACATTCTGCACTCACTGTCACTTACTCACTCGCTGTGGCACTTCTAAAACCTGCGGTTCTAACCAGATACGCGGCGCGGTTTTTTCTGAGTTTTCGATTCCGAGAGCCCTGGCTTATATACCGTTTTGAGTAAGCGAGGACTCTTCCAATCGGGAACTCAGTTGAGCTTTGCTGGTTCCTATTTGTTAATTAGTCGGTCGGGCGACTTCCGAGATCGCCAATCGGCGACGATCTCTCGCTTCGGTCGCCTCGTCCGATTTTTCGGAGAAGGAAAAAGGGAGAGTGTTGTCTTTTCGACAAACGCCGCATAGACCCTTCGATATTTATCGAGTGATAAACCTTTTTTATGTAATTGCTCGTGGCGACGGATCTTTACTTGCGCCGGCTGTCCTAAATTTTTTAGGATGTATTTCTTTGACCCGGAGATAACCGGGTTTATTTGAAAAGTTGCTCGGGATGTTTAGACAATAATAAAAGTTTCTGTTCGCTATCGTCTACGAAGGAATTTTTAAGATCGTTGCTAGGCTCGGTTTATTGTTTTCGGGCGTCGACACGATTTCTATTTGCGCGTCTATNGCGTCGAAGTCCGAGTCCGTTCGTGTTAGTTATTGAGAAAAAAAAGGAATTTATTGTATATCGGCGCGTCACGTTGCAAAAAAAAGGGGCCCGTGGAGTCCCCAGGACGTAACATCTCAAAGACATTGCTTAATGTATAGGAAATTTAAATGCAGTGTATTACACTCCCGTGATATTCTTATGATATTTTTGAAATATTTATTGATGATATCACAAATTTTTTCGCACAATATATTTTGCGCGAGATATGAAAATAAATTCTCAAGTTGCAATTTATACATTGCACTGCAATATTTTTATTAAATAATAATTAAAATAAATAATAAACAAAATNTGTACAATAGCTCAAGAATAAATAGATAAAAACAATTATAATTTAGTAAGAAGCAAGTGGTCTCGCGGACTGAGTGCAGGGGCTGCGGATATGGGCTTGCGGAAATCTCGAGTTCAAATCTCACTAATCACCTTAGGATTTTACAGGTCCGGTCCCTTTCAATGGAGTTCATCGGTTGATCGGCGAGCTGTATCAGGCCTTCAAAAACTAATTTGAGTGAAATCTCGAAATTCCCCTCATTTTTAAAACTTTTGCAAGAGATATCATTTGCATGTTTTTGATGTGGACATTAGCAGTCTCAGGCATATCCCTGAGATATTATTTGAACATCATTACTCGTTCGAAAATGTCTCAACGAGATATCTTTTGCACATTCAAAGTTTCTGTGAGATATCTTCAAGACATCTTAAATACATCATTGTGCCGTCTGGGCTGTGATATTACAGCAATATTATTCGGTTCATTTTGGAAAATAAATAGACAACCGAAAGTGTGAAAAATGAATGTCCATAAGACATCCAGTGAACGTCTATTGAATTTTATTCGGACACTCAATAGACGTCCTGATGTTCAAATTCGGACGTTCATTGGATATCCTATGGACATTAATGTGCTATCTAGGCTGTCTTTACTTCTTTCTTATCTTTTTCCTCTGACTGCATTTTTAAACTTGTCAAAATTCTTGCCTCTTCACCCGAGCTTTTTATGGCTGCGTTTGGGGAGCGTACTATCTGCGCTTTTGCATCATACTGTCTTTATTGTTCATTAGATAAAAAACAAAAATAGAATGATGCAATAGCGCAAATAGTGCGCTCCACAAACGCAGCTACTATCTGTCACTATTCGCGCTCTCTACCTGTCTTTTGTCTAATCTTCTTCTCTATCACTATTGTATCCCTAACCTTCTTTTATTTCTTATTTTCCACGCTATTCTATTCTTTGGCCACTTCTAGTCTTCTCTTCACTTTTCCTGTAAAGAATAGGCAAGAGCATGACAACAGATGAACAATACTCACTTTTTCCGATAGAGCCGGCACAGTGGAAAAGATTGTGTAACCGGACACTTAATAAATATGCACTAGTCACCTTGAGGTAATAATAAAAATACAATATTTTTATTGACACAATTAAGAGTAAATATATTCGAACAAGTGAGAAAATACCAAGAGAAATGATTTACGCGACGGCCAAAAAGTCTCTGTTCCAGAACGCTCCCGGAGAGAGTATAGCTGCGTTTCGTTTCACGCATATGCGTGCATTTATCTATAGTACACATTACGTATAATATAGATAAATTTGCGCATATAAAAACGGAATGTAGCCCATAAAACCTTTGCCAGCCGCTTTTTGCCCATTTACAACTCGTCAGCGATTGGCTGCCGCGAACAACCTACCGCTGAACACGCTATCATCGCTGAACGGCCGAAAACGCAAATAACTTCAGATATATATTTTTTTTTTTTTTATATTAGATAAATTTAACTTTAATCTTACACCGCAATCTCTGCTATATTCTCTCACACTGTTCATACTTTTTTCAGTTTTTTTCTTCTATCACATTATTCTTTTTATTCACCACTTTCCATCACATTTATTTACCAACACACTGGAAATGGAAGTTCTGCATAGAAGTGTTTATAGTTTTAAGACGCTTACAGTATGCTGAAAATAATAGAGAGTATACGTACATAGGCAAACAGTTGTGTACTTATGCGCTCGGAGCTTCGGCCAGCTTCGGGCGGTAAAAGACTACAGACATAAAGAATCGCTCTCTTTCTTTCTCGAGCTAGTTATTATAACTAGCGCTGCCAGCCGCGAGAATCATATGTTCGTTCTGTCTCGTGCGTTGCTTGTACGTTTTATTCTCTTCTTCTCAGGTACAGGTATAAATATGTGCAAATTTCTATTTTCAATAAGGTAGTGATATTTCTACATATAATCTCTTCAAAATCTTTTAGTTAGTGTGCATCAGTTTTACAGTCGAACAAAAGACGAGACTACATTATATTGTACGAAGGAAGGTGTACGTGCATTTCTGCAATTCTGTGCTCAGCAATTTGGATATAAGAATATAATATAATTAAACATAATATAAGGATATAAATATAATATATATCATAAATACTTTATATATATTATAAATAT
>NW_018022541.1:11778-20875 GCF_002006095.1 Pseudomyrmex gracilis | reverse complement strand
ATAGATATACATTCTTTGAAGCTAAAATACTAAAAAATATATATTTGACCTTGAAATGATGATTTTCAAGGTCAAAGACCTCTTCAGGATTTTTTTTTACTATTTTTTCATACTCAGCGCATCAAAAAACATGTATATACATATGTTAAAGCTTACATAGCAAAAAAAAATTTGACTTTGAAATGACGATTTTCAAGGTCAAGGACACATTTGAAACTTTTTTTACTATTTTTCTGTTATTAAGCACATCAATTTCACCTTAAAACTATCAAATAGTTTGTGTTCGTTGGGTGGTCGAAATATCGACCAACCCCGTCCTCTAAAGGTTAATATTCTGTGATTTTTCTACTGTTACGTCCTGGACTCCACGGTCCCCTTTATTTTGCAACGTAATATAATTTTTAAATTTAGCAGTAATTTTAAGGAATAATTTTTATAACGAATTCCTGGAAAGAGAGCCAGCCGAGATAAGATAGACAGGTTCGAACTGGATGACATATTATAAACAAACCTAGCCGGGCGACATATTATACACAAATCTAATTGGTATCGATAAGCAAGAGTTATCGCCTCCCAAAAAGAAATATGATAAACAAAGACTCTCTGTACGCGAGCTACACGCTGGGAAATTTGAGCATGTCATCGTGGCTCTCGTGGCTCTCGCGGCTCTAGAAAGAAAATCGTAAAATCAAGGGACTAGAGCTGCAACTTGCAGACATAAACAAGATAAGACACGTACCGATAAGCGAGATCTAAACAACCGATGACTCTATCGATCCGAAGAATCGAACGAAAGAGGGAGGAATCTTTGCCCCGAAAATCAACGAACGAAAGGTCAAAATTTTGAGAAAAGACGACGGAGAAGAGGAAATCGACTAGCATCTATAAAAGCCCTGGATCCTTGATCAACGCATCATTAATCAGTACGCAGTTCTTCAACACAGTTTGATCTTCAGTAGACAGTTGACATTTGTCAGAGAACAGCTTTTCGCGGTAAAGTCAATGATTAACAATCAATCGATCAGTCCGTTTAAATCAAAGAAATTTCGCATACTTCTCATTCGTTAAAATCTTCTGAAGGCGCCGCAGACTCCACTTCCGATCATCCGCGAACAGCGCGAATTTATGCAAAACAGCTACGAGTAATCACTGCCACGTTGCCACTTATCAGCATAGCTCTCACCAAAATATATCACCGAGTACATTGTAAACTCTTACTTTTTGATTCCATGTACATTTTTTTTGTGTTGTAAGTGTTTAGGCAGGGGGGCTACGTTCTCCCGCAAGGGGGGGCTTTGCCCCTTCTCCCTGCTCCCCCCTTTGTTTTGCGTGTATATTACCTTGCGTTTATATTGAAATATTTTTTCTGAATTTAATATTCCACAATAATAAATTATGTCTAAAACATACAGGTTTGGATAACGATGCTTTATTAATGAAATTTTTTTTGGTAATTTTGACATGAAGCGAATGTAATCGGAAATCGTATTCGTTAATTAAATTCTTCATTTTTTCTTGACGGAGGGAGCAGGGGGGAGGAGCAAAGCCCTTCACCTTCTCTCCCCTGCGGGAGGCGTAGTTCCCTTTGCCTACACGTGTCATACAAAGAACATATTAATTTAAGAAATCGACACAATGTTGAAAAATTAGTATTCAATTATGAAACTTTTTTTGTTTATAACTCGAAAACTAAAGCCGACCGGCGGTAACATGTATAGAGAAAAGTTGTTCAGAATAACGTCCTTAACAATATATTGCAAGCTCATTGAAATCGGTGAGGAAGTCCGCTTTCTAAATAATTACCCTATATTTTTGATCTGTAAATCACGAAAAGAATCTACATTTCACAGATGCATTATTCTAAAGTATTTAATTCATATCATATGAATATAATGTAGTAAGTAATTGAATTTCGTATAATATGAATTAAATATTTTGAGATTATATGTCTGAAAAATGTAGATTCTTGCCGTAATTTACACAACAAAAATATATAAAAAAAAGAACATTAATAACTTTCAGTATTAAAAAAACTTTTAAATACTGTCAGTTAACTCATATGTAATAATTCCTAAAAAAAATATAATGCATTTTGAAATGTTTTAATATCATATTACCAATTTTTTCCAAGACTATAAATCTCGAAAAAAATATTAATATATAAATATTGTACGTCTTTTAAATAAAAATTGTGTGTAAAGTGTGACTTTGTTTAGACATAAGTTAAATAAAAACATTGAAGTTTAATGTTCTATGATATTAAAATTTAATATCAACTTTCTCTCTCAATTTCCTTCTGTACAAATTATCCACTATATAGGTATTCTTTTATGAGATCATAACGTCGATCGGCAGCAAAAATAAAAACTTCGATGTGTTTACTGTAGACACGTGGACGCGNGACGTTCTACGTTTCTCGTTCGTTTCATATGTACATCGAGATTTCCATGTTGACATCGCAATTTGTGGAATCAATTGATGACAATGTAATTTTTCGAAATACATAAAATGTTATGCATTTTCTAATAGAAAATGAACTTAAAATATTAAATAAACTGTGCTACAGAGATCTTTTATGTTACAATATTAAATAATTTTGCAACAATTATATAATACAAGTTTTATGCAATGATGATAGGTAATATTATGAAGAAAGTAGTGGTCTTCCGCACTACCCATGAGGTGCCACTAATAGCGCGTTAGGTATTTTAACGTGGACCTTCGCCTGTAGCCCTATTCTATCACGTTTTATTTNGCATCTGTTAGGTTTTTAAATATGGATGTCGGATATATAGAATGCCAGTCATATTAAGATTTTACACATTAATTATTTGTAGATGTAAATGTCGGATATTTAGAATGCCAGACACACTAAGATTTAAGAACATTTATTATTTTTAGATGTAAATGTCGGATATATAGAATGCCAGATACTTTAAGATTGAAACACACAATTATTCTTAAAAAATATGACTTTGACATAAAATGCCATACGAACTAAGGCGTAAACACATTTAGTATTTATATATGAAGATGTATGATATGCTACAATGCTAGACAAACTAAGAGTGTTATAGTATTATAAGTAATAATGGTACATATTTATAGTATATACATATTTAAATATGTACATATTTATTACTCATAAATGTGAATTTCTCACATATAGAATCCCAGAAAAATTGATAATTTAAACATTATTATTGCACAAAGACGTAGAGGTACCAGCATCTTCAGTATCACTTGCAGCATATAATCTCAAATAACTTTTCTATTTTTTAAGACATGCAGACTACAAATTGTTTGCTGACATTAAAGAGAAATATTTTTCATTAATGTTTACGTCTACGGTTGTTTCCCTTCTCGTTTGCAATGCTGATTTTATCACGCAAGTAGCATTGACAGTGACAGACAAAAGTTTTTTTTGTGCTTTTTGTCTTTATATCTGGCAAGAGAGAAAAGATTCTTTTTGAATCGGCATTTGAATTTGGACGCGATCTAACGGCATTTAAAAGAGATTTTAAATTGGAATATTTACGTGTTCGTTGGATAATGTGTTTCCACATGTTGTTAAAATTTAATGTTGAGAAATAATTTTTTTCTGTTTCTGTTAAACTTTGATGTAAAACAAATCATTTGGTGGGTTTGACGACAATAGTTTGAGAAAAGAATGGTTTGTTGTACATCAGAGTTTAACATCACTGCTAATAGGTCGATAACGCGCCGCGAGAAGTCGAGGTCGCGACCCGCAGCGCCGAACAGCTGATATCCTCGCGCCGGATCACTTTCCGATTCACAGGTCGTTACGCCGTGATCCAGAGAGGACACATCGTGCGCTATAAGAGTTTCGTGTGTCCAGTGCGACGATCCCGACCAGTTTCCGCAGCTAGGATTCGGCAAGAATGGTGATCGAGCGCATAACCGGTGAGACGTATGTCACAAGCATTGTAAAGCCGCCAATATATTTTCGCGTATTTAGTGTCACGCGTCGCGATTTCCTCGAGCGCGTGATCGAAGGTAGTTCGATTCACATTCCGCGTTCCGCTCTCTCTAGCGATATTCAAGCAGTTAGTTTGTTCTTGTACATATTTTCTGTTTATTTCGTTACCTTTTTTGTATGCTTGTGTCACTTGCTGAAGTTCTGTTCCGACCGCGGAATTAATTATTAACTTCGCGTTAAATTGGCGTTCCGACACGTCACGATTCTCAAGATTGTACCGCGGAGAATATCGCGAGGCTATATCGCAAAATAAAGTTGTTATTCTTTAGTTAAACTCGCTGTTTCGCTTTTTTTCCCTAATGTATCTCACACGAACCCCGCCTCTTCGTTACAAAAATTTATCTGCACTAGCCGATGCACTTTTCGCGGCCGTCACGTCCCGCGATCAATGAACAGAATTATTCGAGAAATTCGGTGATACGCTCCGGCGTATCTGGCGCCTTCCGGCGATTTTATGTTATTTTTGAGATTTTTCGGGACGTGACGGTCGTATATATACGATCCAGACACGTCAAGTTTTTGTACTTAGCTTTTGTTTTAAGCCCGTTTTATGTGACCTATAATCTTGGGCCCAGTACTTGGCTAATTGCATTGATTGTTTGTTTTTTTTATTTCTATAAAATAAAAGTTTTGTAATACATACTTTGTATATTTGGTTATTTTTTATGTACTTGGCGTATGTTTCTTCTTTTGTACAGTTCCTTTTTAGAGTGCTTTCACTACTTTTTGTTACTGCAATAGTAAAAGTATATGTACATTTTCCTTGATGTTTTCTGTAAAAAATATATATGCATTTTTAGCATTACTAGGCCAATTGCACTGCTGTATTTTTGAATCATATATTGTTATCTAGTTTGTGATTTTAGTACGCTTTATATTTGTATAACATCTAGTATTCAAATTTTTTCCATAATGAAAAATTGCACTTATAACTTTATATGTGTTGCAAGATGTATCTTTGTAGTAGGTACACTTTTAAAATTGCAATTGATTTTTGTAGTTTTAGTATTAATAGAGCAATTAAAGTGATTTATATACAAACATATGTATACTTATATATACACATACATACATACATGTGTATATATTGTGACGTGACACTTCGTGTCCGTCACAAGGTCATATTCTTGACCGGTACGGGTGATCTCGCGTCTTCCATGATGTAAGGAGAGCAGCTCGTTAGGCCACGTAGCGCAAGCGAGCGCGACTAATTTTGCGAAGGCGCGTGGCGCCTATGTGTAATACTTAGCGAATATTTGATATATTATGACGTACGTTAATTTATTGGTTTTATTATTTTCAGCTTCTTGTATAACGTTTAACTTCGTCTAGATTATCATTTTTGGTGACGTGCCAGCTGCTTTGCGGCTGTTTTGTAATGTATTTCCAGAGCGTGAAACGTTGCTTTCTACTCTCAGTGTATTGTTTGCATAGCGGGTTTGGTAGAAACGAGGCAGAACATAGTATGTCTGCGCTTTTCCACGAGCCGCACAGCCGAACATGACGTCTCGCTTGTGTGCGTGCCCCCATCACTTTGGTGCTCTTGGCAGTGTTCACAGTTTTAGCTTCCTTACAGCATGCTGAAGCGGTGGAAGGGATGCGCACAACAGCAGCGAGTTTATGCAGGTAAAATTCGCTGCTGTTGTGCGCATCCCTTCCACCGCTTCAGCATGCTGTAAGGAAGCTAAAACTGTGAACACTGGCTCTTGGTCTGGCCGGCCCGATTTATCATCACCAGGGGATTCAAACTCATTTTTTGTGAGAAGGAGAACGCTGTTTTCAGCGCCGTTTGCAACATGGACCAGGAAATACCAAAGTAAAAACGAGTGGTGGGAGGTTGGCGGCCATATTTAAACCGTATCGCGTGCATGTGCCCCGTACCTATAGGAGTTTAAAGATATTGAAAATAAATTTAGAGATTTTCTGAGCAATGTCGCAAAGTTTAAATGTTATTTTTTAAACATGACAAATATATTTCACAAATATTGTACAAATTATTTCTTGATTATGACTTGTAATCTTAAAAGTTAAAACAATAACTAACAGTAAAACTTAATCATACAGCTCAGAAGTTACTTTATTTTGTTATTGCTTTGTGCAAACTGAAAATATTAAAGGCTATAATATTATTATAATTAATATTTTATATGTAAGTCACGTAGTAATTTTTAGTATATGTTAAAGTGAAACAAAATTAAAATGTAAAAAATAAACTTAAGATATAAGGAAACTACTTTGAAAAGTAACATATAATAGTTTAATATGTAAGTGTGCTACATATATTTATTAATTTTAAATATAATTAACTATATATATTTGTTTATTTAATTAATTTTCAACAAAATATTGTTTGTATAAATACCAAAAATGTAAAACATTTTCCCGTCTCACTTTAAACAGACTGCGGACTGTCGGATAAATATAAAATATCCGGTGTGGTTAAAAAATGTGATGCCAACCACATAATTTGTGTATCACCGTATCATAAAATATGCAACCACATTCACACATTATAAAATCATAACAAACGTTACACGCAAAAATACATTAATAAGTACTTTTTGTACGTATATAAGAAACATATGCCAAATTGTAGAAACACACATGGAACACACAAAAAAATTAAGATAACACACATATAAAAATATAAAGATAACTTTTATACAACAAACTCCATTTATCGCTAACTTAAAAAAAAATTCTCACTTATAGGATATACTCTGCTTGCAGAAGGTATCTTATAATTTCATTCATACTTCTACACTTCTTCTCAGATGCGACATGTTCTGCTTTTGCTAGAACTTCACATCTTTCCTCCGATCTCATCACCCACTTACTACCACACTACCTGAAGGCATGTCTTCGCATAAGAAAACATGACTTCTTCAAGTAGATGAGTGATCGGAGGAGAAGGACCTACCTATCTCTATTATTAAGCTATTCATATTCATACACACACTCACACTATACATTTGTTTTACAACAAAATTTACAAGTTTACAATTTACAAATTTACAATTTACAAATTTACAATTTACAAATTTACAATTTACAAATTTACAATTTACAAATTTACAATTTACAAATTTACAATTTGCAAATTTACAATTTACAAATTTACAATTTACAAATTTACAATTTACAAATTTACACTTTACAAATTTACAATTTACAAATTTACATTTTGTTAAATACAATAATTATAACTTATTTGAAACACACAATCTAAAAATCTTCTTGCACACGTAGTTTTTTGAGAACGCTATTTTTATAATCTTCTACAACAATCTTTCTTTTCTTTCTGTTTATTATATAATTTTCTTGCATCTGTTTAATTTTATTAACACTCTCGATTACATCACGCTACACTCTATCTATATTTATATTCGAACTTTTTATTAAAGAATTCTTTTCTTCACACCACCAAGTAATAATTTTAATACTTAATACACGCACTACAATTTTATATATGTCTCGATGTTCCATACATTCATGTCAACTCATATCAATATTATAATATTCTAAAAAGTGTAATAATACTTTTAAGATATTTCGGTAATTATTGAGTATAGGGAATTAAAGTCCGATGACCTTGATTTTGATGTATGTTGTAAAAGGCACTCTCCTGAGTAGTGTTCAAAAGGTTTCAGGCGGCGCTCGTTTTGTATTAAAAAAATATTTATCAGAAATGTTTGAAAACCGCGACTTTCATTTTCCTAAATAACATGTAGAGTAATGAATCGGAATACACATTTGCTCTCAAGTATCAGTTCTTAGAAGACATTCAGACTTACTGATACAATTGTACACATTTATAAGCGGTATTGTTGACTGTTACTCAGTTTATGTTTCGGAGCGTGAAATAGCTTATCTATCATTCCGAGCAGTTCCACATATGTGCGAAGTCATTGTAGAAGGCAAATAACTTTCGATATAATGTTCCATGAATTTCTGCATTTGACGCATAATTATTCTCAATTAATTATCTGATCAAGAAAAAAGTTATTCGAGAGGAAGTGAAGTGTCCACGGTGCGGTACAGTGGTGCGTTTGAGACCAGAAGAATCGTGTTCGCTTCTTCTTCATTGTTCTAAATAAATTATAACAGTATATTACAATGACTACTTTTCTTATGTTTTTCTTGTTCGTGTTGTAAGCGTGCAGGCAGGAGGGGGCTACGCCCCCCCGCAGGGAGAGTGGCTTCGCTCCTCTCCCTGCTCCCCCCTAAATGTTCTTTTTGTTCGTGTTGTAAGCGTGCAGGCAGGGGGGAGCTACGCTCCCCGCAGGGAGAGTGGCTTCGCCCCTCTCCCTGCTCTCCCCGAAATTCAAGTACACACTTTTGACATAAAGCGAATGTAATCGGAAGTCATTTCTTGTTCGAAGGGGGGAGCAGGGAGAGGGGCAAAGCCACTCCTCTTGCGAGGGGGCGTAGCCCCCCCTGCCTGCACGCTTACAACATGAAAATTACACCTCTCAATTGTCTTCGACGGTCATTTTTCTAATTATATTTTTTAGGAATATTTTTTTACTAAAAAACGAGCGCCACCTAAAACTTTTTGAACACTACTCAGGAGAGTGTCCTTTACAACATATATCAAAATCAGGGTCATCGGACCTTAATCCCCTATACTCAATAATTACCGATATTTTGTCTGTGTACTCTAGTTTTTAACAATTTATTAATAACGCTTGTAATTTGTTTAATGCAAACTGGAAATTCATTGCACTGTAGACTGTTTTCACATTCTGTACAAAAATTAATTTCCTTTAAAATACATTTAATATGTTCCCGATTATTTAAAGAAACTGTATAAAGTAATTCGTCTGAAACATTATCTTCTAAAATTAATTCCGAAGCTTCATTACAAGACTGATCTGTCACACACATATTTTCTAAGTATTTATCTAACGAGAATAACATTAAGGGGGTTATCGTGATTTTTCAACAATTTAGGAATTTTTNGAAAAAAATACCACGTGTAAATAACATAATTATGTACAACATATCAAAATTTCAGAGGGCTCAGCTTCACCGAAGTCGAGATAAAAATTTCTAAAGTTACGAGTTTTAACATTGAATCTTATGGAGGGGTCGTTG
>NW_018022541.1:2916-11298 GCF_002006095.1 Pseudomyrmex gracilis | reverse complement strand
AATTTTATTTAAAACTTTTTTATTTTTTGTCACTACTGGCTTATTAGTAATATCACATTTTTTAGATAATAATTTTATAATTTCTTGCTCTCCACCAGCTAAGAATGCGCTGTTGCCGGATCACTGCTTCCTTACGCGGTTGATAGTGTGTGTATACACGAACGAAANACTAGCGCTCTTGTGCGGACAGTCCATAACAAAAGTTAGGCTTTGGAAGAAGAGTGGAGAGTATGCAATAAGAGNCGCGCGCAGCTCTGTACTTTTGAGACGTATTGTATCACGATAACCCCCTTAAACTATTATCGTCCGATATCTCGCAATTTCCGTGTCTGATTGAAATAGATTTCATGTTAAGATTAAAAGAATGTAAATTGTCCGTGAAAAGCCGTGCGGAAAATATGCCTGTGTATATATATAAACATGTGCACACATATGAATAAACGTACTCACATTTTTCATGTGAGTTTTTTGAATTGAAATTTCAATTCTTTAAATTCATATAGGATGCTAGTTTTGCATGTCGTATATGAAGGACCCCGAATACCCCCCGAAATAATTTGTAAAATATTGCAAAAAAATACTCCTCAGCCAGGAGTCGAACCTGGAATCTCCGGCTTTCCGTGCCGTCGCCTTTCCTGTTAGGCTACCGAGGCACTCGGAGTCTTGCTCGCAATATCACGTACATTTTACCAAACTAATAATATCTGAGTATAAGGACGTTAAGAGCCGTTTACAGAATGTTGTGCGTGAATGTGCTATATATATATGTGCGTGTATGCACATATAAACGAATTCACGTTTTCACGTGTTTTTTTTTACTTGAAATTTCAATTCATAAAATCATACAGGATGCTATACTTGCATCTTATGTATGAAGGACCCCATATACCCCCCAAACTAATTTTAAAATATTGCAAAAAAAACTCCTCAGCCAGAAGTCGAACCTGGAATCTCCGGCTGGAAAGGCACATATATATATAGCACAATATCCTGTGAACGGCTCTTAACACATTGCGTACGGCGCTCTGCGCGCTCAAACCGCGTTCAAAACCCGCACATTTCCGAACGCTGTAGAAGCATGCTTGGCGAGCAATATTATTAATATTAATATTAATATTATTTTGCTCATTATTTGTCTTAAGAATGGGAGAGGCTTTGTTACCCTGGTAACGTAACAAAAATATTTGCCACTGGTTGCTTACGTTGCCGATTGAATCGAAATAAAACATGAAAACGAGATATCTCGTGACCCGTACGCAATGTGGTAACGTCCTTATATTCAGATATTATTAGTTTGGTGAGACTTATAGAGCCTGAAAGTAATCTCAATTTATCATTAATTGATACACGTACATTTTGTTAAGATGTTCTGATATACCGCTTTCTTCCAACAACGTTGTTGTTCATGTTATTTACTAATAAAATTACAAAAGATTACAACCAAATAGAGATTCGACCTTGTAGCCTGAAGTATACCACGGATGGAATGGTATATAAATAACAATGTAACTTGTTCTTTAAGATTGCCTACAAGACCTTCGATACTCTGAGAGGTTACATCAAAGTATATAAAGACAAACTTGACCACGGTGCTAATAGCAATATTGTTTACAAATTAAATTGTCTGTTGTGCGATGCGTCATATGTAGGCCAATCAAGTAGACAGTTGCAAGATTTGCGGAACACCAACGCAATTTACGCCAGGTTTATAATCGCCGATCGGTTGTAAGTAGACACCGTAGTGACATGGACCATGACTTTGCCTGGAACAATGCTGAGGTTCTTGATTTTGAACAGTTTCACTATAGGAGACTGATCTCGGAAATGCTACATATAAAATTGCACAAAAACGGCATTAATTTAATAAAAGATACGGAATTGCTTGATCCAGCGTACATTCCGTTAATAAATAAATTTGATTTTAAAAAATAAAAACATTTTCGGTTCCTCTCTTTTTTCTATCAGACTCGGTTTTCAGACAGTTTATCTGTTTGCTTGGCGTTGTCGATCATTCCTTACTTGTATGCCGTGTAAAATGATGTGTGTGACGACGATTGCTGTTGTGTGTCGTTGTGAGAGGAGTTGCTTTGTTTTTTAATCTTCCAACTAAATGTAAGTTTTCTTTGACTCATTTTGATTGTATTTAGTTTTTTTTACCATTGGACTACTCTATGATTTTTATCTCATAAATTTTATTAAGTTGACTACTCTCATTTATTAAAAAAATCTTTATCTAATAGTTTTCTCGATTTCCTTATGTGCGACTTTTAAAATTAAATAATTTTCTAAATTTACATTTTCAATTAGACAATAACTTACACACTTAATTACTAACAATTGAGTTTATATACACGTTGTTTGAATCTTTGTAGAAACGCTGATACAGGATCTCTGCCTATTCTGTTTATCTGTTAGCGACTCTTCTCATTGTTGACATGTAGCAGTTGTTTGTCTATTTGTAAATTATCAAGGTGCGTATTTATGTTTTTACCTTTTTGGATTGTATTACTTCTCTATTCTAATTTTATTACACTTTATTAACGTTCAACTTAATTGTAGTCAAGATATTATAAATTTTTTTCAAGTTGTCTGAAGAAGATCTAAATAAAGTATGATCGAAACGTCCCATTAACCTTTACGCTGCCGGAGTGTCTATATATAGACGCTGTTGAGCAACCTATCAAAACATGCATAAACTTCCACAAGAAGTATATATAAATACGTATAAGTACTTATATATAGTATATGTACACACATACACTCCCTCCTCCACACACACATACACACGCGCGCGCGCGCGCGCATACATATTTTGCCCCTGAATGTTACATGCTCAGTATTTTACAATTGACTAAAGACTCGGTACACATTATAATCCTATGCTTAGTTTTGATTTCTCAAAAGTAATAAAAAAAAAAAAATTCAAAACAAATCTAAAAATGTAAAAATAAATAAAAAAATAAACAACAAAAAAACATGATAAAAACAAAACTAAACTAAACAAGAACAAAAAAATGAAAAAAAAAGATTGGAGCCACAATATCTACCTACGTCCCTGCCATTGGCGGGGTAACGCTGAAGAAGAGTCATACAGCCCTAAAAATTTACTGTACTCAAAAACTAACTTTACTATCGTTTTTAGTGACCTCAAAAAACTAAAAAGAAACGGATTTTTAAACAAAATAAAATTTTTTAATTTTCTCCGGTCTAATACGCTGCCGGAGGGTCTATATATAGACCCTATCTATGATTGCAACTTTATATAAGTTATATAAAGATACAACCACAAAATTTGGGAATTTTCTAAGGGACATAATGCTCTTCAAATCCCGGCAGCGTAAAGATTAAAGAACAAATTACATTATTTATATACCATTCCATCCGTGGTCTACCTCAGACTACAAGGTCGAATCTCTATTTGGTTGTATTCCTGTTTAAGGCCTGTTTTAAGGAGGTTTGGGACGTTTTTTAAAAATGACAAAAATGTTTAAAACTTTACAATCTTGTTCTTGGTCATAAAATAAAATTTTACAATTTTTTTCAATATTTGTTTCCATAGAAAGTTCCGAGAAAATTGTTGATGAAAACTCGATAATTTCAGACTTTTAACATGGGTTCTTATGAGACTCATATTTTAACTGATATAAAAAGTAAGGTGAAAATGACAGGTATTTGAAAAAATTTGTACTGGTAGATTAACAATTTAGGAATTACTGTGCAAAAGATGAAAGCATTTTTTCATGCAATTAAAGACGTAAATAATTGTTAAAACATCAAAATCGACGATTCTTAGATGCATGACGAAAACGTGGCAACAGTGCAATCAGCTGGTCATTTACTGTATAGAGTACTGAGCAGAACAAGCTGCCTTATAGCACTCGAACGTGATTGGTTCTTTACTTTTAGAACCAATAAATCAACATCGAGTGTTACTACCTTCTTCTACAATATTTTGAAGTAATAACTAGTTTGTACACTTCGAACATTTCTTGTTATCAGCCATGTGTTTCAAATTTATTATTCAAAATTAATATTGAATATGAGTATCGTCCTCTGGCTCATGAAGTCTATTAAACTTAATAAATAAACAGTCTATGGAGCCGTTTCGCAGGATGTCTTGCGTAAAATATGTCTTATATGTGTGTACACATATAAGTAAATTCACGTTTTTTACGTGTTTTTTCAAATTGAAATTTCAATTCATAAATTCATATAGGATGCTAGTTTTGCATCTCATATATGATAGTCCCTGAATACCCCCCCTAATTGATTAAAATATTGCGAAAAAAACTCCTCAGCCAGGAATCGAACCTGGAATCTCCGGCTTTCCGGGCCGTCGCCTTCCCTGTTAGGCCACCGAGGCACTTGGAGTTTGTCTAGCTGAAGTTTGTCTATATTTTAATCAATTAGGGGGGGTATTCAGGGACTATCATATATGAGATGCAAAACTAGCATCCTATATGAATTTATGAATTGAAATTTCAATTCGAAAAAACACGTGAAAAACGTGAATTTACTTATATGTGTACACACATATAAGACATATTTTCCGCAAGACATCCTGCGAAACGGCTCCATAAACTGTTTATTTATTAAGTTTATTATTCAATTTCCATCTACTGGATATTTCTCTTTTAAAGCTTTACTAGAACTACTAGACATTGTTTTGTTTTTTTTCCAATTTCTGAACATTTTACTTTGTGTTAATATTGTTTTTTTGTCAGAAATTTGTCCTTCTACCTATAACGTGCCATAATCAAGATTATACGCATACTTATAAATTTTGCGTTGTTGCCAAATGTAAATTGTATAAATGTCGATAAAGTAGGTATCATCTGATTCCCTTTTCCCCCCTGATTAACAGTCCCAAACCTCCTTAATTCATTGTAAAAAAGATTCCGCGAATTGCTTAGATGTCAGATTAATATTACGTGTCGCATGACTTCGAATTTGGCCGAAAAAATTTTCTAATGGATTTTGATCAAGAGGCACGGTAGTGCCTCGCGCCAAGTTCACGCGCAACGAAGTTGCGCTCGAACTGCGCGAGCACATTGTGCATCTTATACGCGAAATTCATGCAATTAAAAAGTTGGGAGATTTTCTCAGACCAATATTTAAGTAACAACTGAACCGATTGACTTCTTTTTAGTCTCAATCGATTCAGATTGGAAAAATAAAAAAAAAGTGTTTATGTGTTTTTGTTCTTTGTGTCTTCTCTTTGAAGATATTCGCAAATAAAGCAAACAAGTAATGAAAATTTCAGGAACGTATTCATCATCTCCGTGAGACAAAATTGTGTGCAACTTTGTATTTCGATACCAGATGGTAATGCGAGCGCGTTGGAAAAAAAGGAACAACAAGAATATGTGAGAGAAAGTGAGAGAAAGAGATAAAAGTGTAACTTGAACCTAAACTTAAACCTAAACTCGAGTTTTGGTAGTGCAAGAGCACGTGGAGTAAATGCGCACACATCTGGAAATATGTCCGTTTCGTTTTTATCAACATGATAATTTATTAACAATAAATTTATTTACAATAAATATAATTTATAACTTATAAATAGTAGTTTGAACATATTATAATAATTTATTTACAATAATAGTAATAATAATATTTAATAATAATAATTATATAATAATAATTTAATAATAATAATTTTTTAATATTTAATAATATTTAATAATAATAATAATAATATTTAATAATATTTAATGATAATAATTTTTTATAATATATTCGCAACCACCGCGACCACGATAACCGCGTCCTCGATATTTGTTCCAGGCCGCTCGGCTTCATCCAGCACTCCTCTTTTGACTGCAAAATAAATATATTTTGAATATAGTTTTTTTCTCATATATACGTTTCTTTCTCTTTCTTTCTTTCTCAATCTTTCTCTCTCTTAAACTCTCTCTTTCTCTTCCTCTCTGACTCTTTCTTTCTTCCAATATTTCTCTTACTTTTCTCTCTCTCCNTTTTTCTCTCTCTTCAAACTCTCTCTTTCTTTTCCTCCCTGNCTCTTTCTTTCTTCCTTTTTCTCTTACTCTTTTCTCTTTCCATCTTTTCTTTCTCTTTCCTCTCTCTCTCTCTTTTTCTCTTTCCCCCTCTTTCTCTCTCTCTTACACTCTATCTTTATCTCTCTCAAACTCTTTCTTTTCTTCTCTGCCTTTTTGTTTCTTAATTTGTTTTCTTTTTCTTTCTCTCTTTCTCTCTCTCTTTCTCTCTCTCTCTCTCTCTCACTTATTCAATCTTCCTTTCTCTTCAAACTTTCTCATTTTTTTTTTCTAACTCACTTTTTGTTTTACTCTCTTCTATTTCTCTTCTCACTCTCTTTCTCTCTCTTTCTCTCTCTCTCTCATTCAATCTTTTTTTTCTTTTACTCTCCTTTCTCTCTCTCTCTCTTTCTATTTTTCTTTTACTTTCTCTCTTAATCTCTTTTCCTCACATTCTCTCTTTCAATCTCTTTCTCTCTCAATCTTTATATTTTTGTTGCTCCATTTTGTTTGTAATTTTTCTCTTGCTTTTCCCTGTTTCTCTGTCTCTCTTACTCAATCTTTTTTTCTTTCTCATCTTTCTTTCTCTCAATCTTTCTTTCTTTTTCTCCATTTCTTTTTTATATAATTTTCTTTTTTTTTCACACTCACTCAATCTTTCTTTGTCTCAAACTCTCTCCTTATCTTTCCTTCTGTTTGTTTTACTTTTCTTTCTTTTTCAAACTCTATTTTTTTCTTTTCTTAACTCACTCTCTTTCTTACTGTCTTCTATTTCTTTTCTCTCTCTCTCTTTCTCTTTCTCTCTCTCTTTTTCTTTCTCTTTATAAGTAAAGCTACATTCATTCATTCTCATAGTCAATCTTTTCTTTTTTCTATTTTTTTCTTACTCTCTTCTTTTTCTGTCTCTTTTTCTTTTTCAATTTCTTTGTCTCTCTATCCTTATATTTCTGAATTTCTCTCTCTCTCTCTTTCTCCCTCTCTCTCTCTCTCTTTCTCCCTCTCTCTCTCTCTCTCTCTCTCTCTCTGTGAATCTTCCTCTTATCGTTCTCTCTCAATCTCTCAATCTCTTTTTGCCTTACTTTTTCTTTCTTAATTTTTATATTTGTTTCTAATTTTTACTTGTTTGTTTTTGTGTTTTTTTTCTTCTTTTTCTGTAAATAAAGATTTCTTTGTATAATACATATATACAAATATATATATTTATAGTGTGTGTATGTTTTTGTGTTTAAGTGTGTATGAATGTGTAAAGAAAATCTTCATTTACTTTCTTTTTTTGTTGATGGTCTTGGCGTTTTCCCATTATCTGCAAAAAAATGTATATGTACATACGTATTTAGAGTATGTTAAGGTTAGGTTGTAATAATATGTATGTATGCACACATGTTTTTAATGCTATCTGTTGTGACGTTTTTTCTTTGGGTCTTACGGAATTCCCGCGTCGTCCCGCCCGAAACGGAAGCACGAACTCGGGACACGGACGGAAGTCCGCAAGATAGGAAACGTCTAGATCAGCAGGAGAGAAAAGGGTGTTAAACCGAGCAACCACTGTACCGAGCCGACGGATCCTTGGATCTAATTTTGGGCGCCAGACGCGTACTCGCGTCAAAATGTGCGTCGCTCGACACAATGGGCCGACTAGCTCTAGTTGACACGGAGAGGGGGTGGGTCGGACGATAAATAAACAGGGCTGTCCCGAACGAAATCTCGGAGTAGAATCGTAATCAACCACACTGCAGATAGATAGAAAGAAATAAACAATTTATTATAACGCCGCGGAATAAGGGACAACTTAACGAAAATAACAAAAAAAATACAAAATAAAGTTCACCGATAGGATACGGCGAGATCGCTTCGTCGCGGTGGCAGTAATTACAAAAGAATGTAAAATAAAAGAAAATAGAAAATAGAAAAGTACAGGGACAATTAACAAAACACTTTCAACAGACGCGTGATCTATCGCAGGACCACTTTCGTGTATTGACTCGTGATATCGAGGACGCTACGCCGTCGCGCTGACTTCACATACGCTATACACTACTAGGCGGTATAATAGACAGGGAAACAAGCGTGTTTCTCAAAGCCTTCCTGAAGCTGGAAACGGCGGAATTAATTACTCTAGCCAAATCGTGCACGTACCACTAGGCGGGCCGCTAGGTGTAATATCTACGCTGCGGAACTTACTTGATTTCGCAGGGGCTGGTCAGGCTTACGCCAGGCGCGGCGCAAAGCTCTGGCCGAATTCCCGTCCCCGGTCACAGGGTACTTAAGCAATCAAATATAGCGTGGCATGCACGTGCCAATGAGCAGGGTGATACTCTATTGACCACAGTACGATTCGACACCGCTCGATTCGACACAGATTTATTCGACACCAAATTATTCGACACCG
>NW_018022541.1:0-1701 GCF_002006095.1 Pseudomyrmex gracilis | reverse complement strand
AACGCGAAATTCAGCGACTAGCCTCGACACGAGACTCGAGTAACGCGGATTCGTGGCTCACAAAGTAACGAGGACACCTCACCGTACGTCGTCGTCCTTCTCCATTCAATGGAATAGTTCAACGCTTCTCAAACAGTCGATTGTCGGGAGTGCCGTCAGTACGTCCGTCCTATTCGGTAGGCTGCGACCAAGAGAGCGAGGATCGAGATCAATTCGGGGTCGATGCGTTTGAGCGCGCTAGGATCGCGGCGACCAATTAGGTCGCAAGGGGCGCCACATGCGACGCGATGCTCGCGCTCGGCGGCAGGACTCGCGGCCGCGAAATTCAAAGCGAGTACCGGGCCCTTACTAGCGAAAATGTAAGCAGCAAAGATTTCCAAGCGCTGAATTTCGCAGATGTAATAGAGATGCAGCATGCAATAGCGCAGCAGGGTAGTAGGTGCAAGTTAGCAGCGGAGGGGTGCAGCAGGCGTTTCCGAGGCGAACAGAAGGTCAAAGCTGTCTCCATCGTCGGGTGTTCGCCTCGCTTCCTCGGTTTCCCAGCGCCAAGGTTCGCTGTCCTTCTTGCTGTCATTTCTCTCGCCGCTTATTCCCGGAGACTCACCCCTCTGGTCGTCGTGCGAGGGCCTAGCCGCGACTCCGCGCACACCCTTCTCTCTCGTTTTCTCTCGCCTTTATCCACAATCGACGGCTCCTGATATCTCCTCCAGTAGTGTGTTCTCGGTGTGGTGAGGCGCCAAAAACATACAAAAAAAATAATACGAATAAGCAACTAAATCTAACGCACGCAAGCAAGCCCTGGAGGATCTTGGCGCGTCCCAGACGGTTCGCACCCCCGAACTCCCGCGATCATGAGAGCTTTTTGTGGCGAGGGAGGAGCGGCGCGACTACCACGTCACACTGTATATTTGAATGTTTGTGTGTGTGTGTGTGTGTGTGCAAATGAAAAAGAAAGCTGAATAAGCAAGCAGAGTAATATTACTTACGTTGTTTGAGTATGCCTCTTTTAATTTTAGCATCTCTTCTTTTACTATTTTTATTTTATTATATAATTTTTTATTTTTGTTTTTTAATATTTTATTTTCTTCTAGTTTGTCCTTTTGAATTTCGTTTTCTAAAAATTCCATTAAGTCTTCTGAAGTTGTTACACTAAAACCAAACATACATAATAAAGTTTATTTTTTAAATCACAATATCAATAATAAATAATATAAATAATTAATATAAATAATTTACTTACTTAATGATTATTACCAAGCTGCGTCGCTTCTAGATAACAATGTAACATAAAATGATTATAACAAAATATCGCGCACGAATGTGTTTCACACTTCATTGCCAATCTTGTTAAAACTATGTGATTAGTGTTCACGTTATTTGAAATAGTGAATAGCAGTAAATAACCATTCTTTGTTGTTATTTTGACCTAAACGTAAGCAAAAAATAATTATCTTTAAAAATATTGTTGCGTCCGCAATGGCGATTCAGCTCTGACGCCGGTCTCCGCGATTCACACTCACACCCGCGGCCAAGAAAGGACACGGTTTCTTGTTAAAGAACTTTATTACAACTCGAAATACAACGATAATTACAGAATACAGAACCAGATATTCAAACGCGTCGTGACAGTTCCGCGGTCGCGATTCTTCTCTCTTCCTTCTCTTCTTTTCAACAACCCGTCGTCGCCCGGTAACCGACAGT
>NW_018022540.1:10738-20940 GCF_002006095.1 Pseudomyrmex gracilis | reverse complement strand
AAACCAAGAGTCGAAACGTTTGGCATTTTTAAATAAAGATTATCATTTATACATCAACACCTAGTATTTTACTCCGTATCGGCCCTTTCTACATATATTATTTAACAATTTCACGGAGTATAAATCAAACAATTATATTGTTAGTTTTGAATTGTCGTCAAAATAGTCAATTTATAGTATGTATTTGTATATACATTTGTAATTTGTCGTTATACTAATCAATTTATAGCCATTTTGTTATACATATGTCTGTATGCATTTTGGTAAAAAATTAGATCTAATGTATACGTGAGAGTATCAATGTAATCTTTTGTATACAATAAAAGTAATGGTTTTTCAACGTCGTCAAAATAGTCAATTAACATATATAAATACAGGGTGATTTAGAACAACCCGTTATCTTAAAAAATACATATTCTTGACTAAAATCTAAGATAACTTTTTATTTGGCAACACTTTGTCTGAAGCTTACTTTTTGAGTTACTAGTAAAAATAGTTGACGTACCATGAGTCGGATCTAAGAGGTAGGCAGGGGCGGCGCAACTCTCCGTGATTGACAGTGATTTATGTGATGCACGGATTAAATGATACAAATTACAAATGAGTAAATAAATAACTGAAAGAAAGAAAGCGAGAGAGAGAGAGAGAGAAAGAGAGAAAGAGAGACAGAAAAAGATACACAAATAGTGCGTAGCGATCAGCTGATCGTGTCAAGCACCACACGTAATCGCCCGCGTCTGACGGTGAGTTGCGCCGCAGTCCTGCCTACTTTTTGTATTTGACTTGTGGTAAGTCAACTTTTTTATTTATAACTCAAAAAATAATCTTCAGACAAAATTTCGCCAGATATAAATTTGTTTTAGAATTTATTCGAGAATATGTATTTTTAAGGATAACGAGTTGTTCTGAATCACCCTGTATATATTAGATGTTGTTCAATATTCTAAGAAATCTTTCAAATTGTGACAGTTAAATCATATTAATACTTAATAAAAATATGTAATGCATTTTGATGTGTTTTATTATTATTACCAACATTATGTACTTTATCCAAAAAATAGATATCTTGAGAAAGCATTTCACGTTATCATACGCAACAAACGCGCAACGTAAACGTGCCTCGCGTCTCGTCTTACAGCTGACTTGGTGCAAAGGAAACAGAACATAGTATGTCTGCACTCTCCCGCGAGCGCACACGGACGGCGGCTTTTGCTTGTGTACGTATTCCTACCACTTCGGTGCTCTCGGTACTGGCCGGACTGCTCGATCTTTCTCAACTCGTCACTTGGACTTGTGCACATAGCACGGAATAGAACCGCACAGTCGTGGACATAATAATAGCACAGAATAGAACCATGTTTGGACATAGCATACGCACTGACAAGTCGCTCGTGGACATGCGCTAGTTTACAAAGCAAAAAAGTGATTACACAATTTCTTATGGGCGTGGCCATTCTTAGTTTTCTCTCTGACAACACTGAGTGGTTAATATACTTGTGCGTGATTAAATCTTACACTTGTTGGTTGTTGAGGAGAGATTGGCCGGTGTGAGAAATAAGTATCCTATATTTGAACTTATTATATTATCTTTATTGCTCCTGTTCTTTTACAAAGCTCTTGACACCGTTCTTTACACGGCTGTTCTTCACTGCGGTACACTCTCCGGCTTGCGGAGTCACACAGTAAGCTAGCAGTTCTATCACATTCTCTGCTTTGCTTCCTCTGCGCGATTGATATATAGTAGATTGATCGCACCGATTTAGCAGGCCCACCGGCCCTAGCAACGGCCGTGCTAGTTACCGGTGCCGGTGTCGACATATGCCGCGTTGCATTTCGGACAATGCGGCAATTTGTCGCACCCTGCGGCAGTTCTTCCTGGAACCGTTGATGCCCTGCAACTTAACTAGGTCATTGAGCAATGACAGTGATGGTTCATCACATTGCTCATTGGCTTCACTTAATTCTATTTCAAAATTGCTGCACAACATTTCCCCCCTTCGAGAAAAAGGAAAATGTATGTAACAACATTTTTTCTACAACTCTTAATTCTACTTGTGTATAAGTTTTCTTTACGTGCTATTTATATTATCCTGTATTCAACTTATTTCTACGCAGTACAATTTACAATGCAATGGTCTAGAGGTTTTGTGCGTGAACATTTCGTCGTTTTTCACGCCGCTCCGCGTCACGCAGTTCTATGGCAATGCGTACCAACCTAGCTTTTTCCTTACTTTTTACTATTTTATACACAACTATTACAACAATTGCTATTATTATCGTTACGCCTGACGTAGTCGGATAGATAAAATGTGAGTTTTCATAAAACGAACTCTTATCTATTTTGTCTGTTAGCTCTGTTAACTCTGATTGCAGCTTTTTATTCTGCGTTTTACCTTGTGTCACGCTTTCCAGTCCACCGGTTATCTGCTAACTCCGCGTTTTTTGGTTCTTAATGCTGAAAAATTAAACCGTGTCAAATGTGTTGATTTGCATCTCGTCCACTATAGTGTTGGTGTGAATCGTTACACTAGACGTCATTAACGTACACTTTTCCGACAGTTCTATCTTTCCGACACCGTTTACAATTTCAGTTTGGTGTTTTCGATTTTTGCAGGATATTAACACAGACTCGTTTTTCAGGGCTAAGTACGATCACACACGCGCCTTTTCCAACTTTATCCAGACCGTGTGGTTTATAACTACGGTCTCTTTTTCGCAGTTTGAAAAATTTTCCGAATCGCTAACATACGCTTGCACTTTGCACGGTGCGTCCGCGTGTACTTTGTACTATACTAATTCTATATTGTCGCAGACATACGTATCTTTTACGTTTGTACACTGTTCTAGGGCACTTCTTGTTACAATAGAATAAATTTGTCAATTTTCGTTTATCGCAATTACTTTGTTTTTTACTTTGCCACCGTGAACACATTGTCGCGGTCGTGCACCGACAAGGGCACTATCTTAAACACGTTATATTCTACGGAACCTACTAATGGGAACTTTACAACGGTATATATTGCAACGATTTTCGCTCCTTCCGAACGATATCGCGCGCCGCTCCGCCCGAGACGGATCGGTTCGAACGACAGATCGAAGCTCATGCGAATTTGCGGGGTTATTGGCAGAAAAGAAAAAGAGAAACGAGCAAGCCACCATGTTGACTCAACGGATTTTAAATTTTTATTTTGGGCGCCAGATAAGTCTTCGTATCAAGTCGGTCAACGCGATCGGCCGGCTAGCTCGGGCCTAACGGAGAGCAGAGTGTAAAACAGGCCGTCCGTAGAAAGGTTTTTTGGCTATGTAAAACGAAACACAAGACACGTTTAATTAAATGCCATTAAACGTTCACAATTTATTAAAGACAAGATTTAACAAGTAACGATAAGAAAGAAGTAAGAAAACTATTGACAAAATAAAAAAGAGTAACAAAAAGCCGTAATAAGATTAACAAACAAATGATAAAAGGATTAGAATTACTAAACTTGCTCAAAAGTCTTAACGATACTAGCTAATTAACACCGTTGACAAATTTTGGAAAGATCAATCTCGAAAACCTTACTTTTATAAAAAAGGGAAAAAAGGCGCCAAGTACACGCTAAACAAACATATCTTTCTCTACAAAACCTGTTTTACAAAAGAAGTAATATCAAAAGTAGCACCAAGTACACTTGTGTACATTAAAAACATTATATAACATAATGTATATTCATAAATATTAATTAAAAATAGTACATAAAAACTAAAAAGTATAAAATCATTGTATCAATAATTAGACTTTACCTTTTGTGAAAAATCAAAACATAAAAAATAATTCAGAGAAAGGGCAAATAGTTCCAAAAATATTAAAAAATTAAAAAATTTTAAACATGACAGGCAGTTGGAACTAAAAACAAGGGTGTTGTTGTGCAATATGTGATGGAAATATTATTTATTCATGTATATAAATAAAACATAATAACGTTTCGACCTTCCGTTTAGGTCTTTATCAAATTAATTATGTGCTGTTTAACAAACTTTGTACAATACAATGATGATAAATGAGATGTTACAATAAGTCGTATCGCAAACAAGAGCTGACTGATCATCAGTCATGTACAGTTCTTGTTTGCGATACGACTTATTGTAACATCTCACTTATCATCATTGTATTGTACAAAATTTGTTGAACAGCACATAATTAATTTGATAAAGACCTAAACGGAAGGTCGAAACGTTATTATGTTTCATTTATATACATGAATAAATAATATTGCCATCACATATCGCACAACAACACCCGTGTTTTTAGTTCGAACTGCTTGTCACGTTTGAAATTTACATAAAAAATAATTAAGATAAAAAAACTTGACGTGGCTGCACCGAAAACTACAGCAGACGTGTTTGACCTGCGCGGTTTATGTCACATACAAAATCAAACTAGGCAGCAATAAAAGTGAAATAGTTCTTACATTAAGCAAATCCAAACTTTTGAAACCATTTTTACTTTTTCTCGTCCGGTTTAGACAGAACAATGCTATTTTTCTAAAAGTATTTATATAACATAACTCTTTCATTTTTAAATTGACAATTAAGTCTATGTGTACACAGCGAGTCAAAAATTCGCGGAGTAGACGCAAGGGTTTAGAAGCAAAAGAAGCGGTTTCTCTTAGGAATAAATAGCATCAACAAAAACTGTATTAGCTAATTAGTAGCAATTGTTTATCCACAACTGTGTCGCGTTATTTATCCCTAAGAAAAACCACCCTTTTTGCCCCTAGATCTCCGCGCCTACTTCGCGAATTTTTGACGCGCTGTGTACATAAAAACAAAAAATTTTTTATAATTTCCTTGAAGTATATAATACTTTAAATATGCTAAAGAATGTGAGAATTACAAAATTGATTAATACTCCAACATTAAAACACAAGTACCTATTATGTATATATTGTGACGTTGCAGAGTGTTTGCACGGGCACCTGCTCTTTCCTGTCACAAAAAAAAGGTACCTCGTACGCTGCTGGTAAATAATAAGCGGGGACAGCAGAAAGCTTAACAATGCTCCGAGGCCGAAAGAGTAAAATTAAACGTAGAATTAAGACTTTTGCTACGATATTTCTTTTTTATGTAATTCGGGAGAACACCTCACCGGGCATCAGCACCGTCATCTACATCATCAACATAACCATTAACACCACTATCACTCGCAACAATCACGCGATCACCATCGGCTGCATAATCATGGCCTACATTGCGGCATCATGAGCTGCCGTAGATAGCACGAAGGGCGGTTGGAAAACGAGTGTGGCCGTTACAAGTCAGCCGACGAATTCAAATTCAAGCTGAGTAGTCATGGCGTGTTGTAAAAATATACACGTCTTATCAAGGGCACGTCATGACGAAGTATCTCGAGAGCAGCGTCAAAGTCCCGGAGATCGAGGCAAAAACAAAACCAGCCGTTGACGACTGCAAAGACCTGCCGAGAACAACGGATCCAGCCACGTGACTTCAGCACGTGAACATAATCGCATCTGCTGATAGGACCAGACCCCGTCCCCGCGCTACTGAACCTTTCCTTCCGGGGATACGATCCTCGGATATAAAAATAGCCGAATCGGCGAGAGAGCTCTCTTATTCGTTGTGATTACCGAGCGATCGGAGCATAAACACGTAAATCACGCGTGCGAGTGCGGAGTGTCATCGCAAAGCGAGCTAACCGGAGTACTGGTGGAGTCACTGAGGCAAGCGAGCGACTGTGGACCAGCTGCAAGGCGTGCGAAGAGTTTGAGAGGAGTCAACACCGGTGAGGTACTGGCTCGAAGCCGCCTTTGTAATTATGCGCCACTTTCGCGACCCGTAGACACGATCCGCGGACACTGTGTCGTCCTTTGGTTTTTTGCGTCGGACGGAGAGTTACCGTCCGTTATTTTATTAGCCGGGTCGAGCAGATGTAATCGGGTCGGCGGAACCTGCGGATAGCCGGAGACAAGCGGCGAGCAAATTTTCCCCGCCGAAATCGCGTCGCGGTACGGCCCCGGAGGAAGCCCGTTATAAGCGTTACGCAAGATAACCGAATTATTACGGTTTTTATCCCGCATAAAAAAAAAAGATTTCCGAAGAGAGGCGGAACTCGCGTTGAGAGGTGCTATCGGATTATCGGAGGAAAACGTACGGGCTAACCAAGATCGGTTCGGTCATAAAGACCATTAAATTCCGCGGGATTTCTTTAAATCCGGAAACGTGTCACCGAACAGGAGCTATTGGACGAAGTCGCGACACTGCTATCGGCATTTGTTATAATTAATTACACAGCCACATAAAAAAAAATTTTTTTGACCTGGGAATTAGACCATGTTTATTATATGTTTTTGAGGTCGCTAAATCCGAATCCGAGATCCATTAAACCCCATCGGATCGGAGTTCCGCCATAACCTCAAAAAACACCATAATCTGAGCTTGGAACCCATATAATCTTTTGATTTAAACCATAAACACAAAAACCAATTAGATAAACCCCATAACCTCATCTTTTGGTAAACCTAAGTCTTCTATAAGATCATTCAACACCAATCTTGAGAATACTTCGATACAATAGTATCGCTATCTTCACTATCAGATTCATTTTCTTCAGCAGAAATCTATGTTTTCGTTCTAACAGAAGCACCATTCTATATACATGTTGCATATATCATCGTCAATGTTTGAAGCTACGGTTATGAGTACAGTGAGAATGCAAGGTCATAGAATTATTTTATTTAATTCCATAAAGTTAGGAAATCTTTGGTCATGAATGATTGACATTTTAATCGCCGTGATAGGCTTATGGAGCTATGAGGATATAGGGTAATGAGATTATGAGGTGTATTTAATTGGTTTTTGTGTTTATGGCTTGAATCAAAAGATTATATGGGTTTCGAGCTCAGATTATGATGTTTTTTGAGGTTATGGCGGAATCCCGACCCGATAGGGTTTAATGGACTTCGGATTCGGATTTAGAGACCTCAAAAACATATAATAAACATGATCTGATTCCCAGGCCAATAAAATTTTTTTTTGTGTGTGGCTGTTATCGTTCGCCATACGAGATCGAGCGTCAACTCGACTCGCTAGTCATTGAGAAGCATGCAAACATCGACAGCTGTTATTGTAATCAGCTGACTCGGTGTTTGTTGTCGAAGCCGGTCGTTGACCCGGCGGGCTACAGCTAGCGAGCCCGGCCCGCGAGATATTTACCTCGCTCGCACTGATGTACGAATAGAAAAACTCCAAACGATACTGCAACACCTGTGCGCCGCGCATCACGCGAGACAAAATTTTCAGGATTTTGTCTCAGCCGATCAACAGCCAGAAACTTCCGCATTCCGCGGCTCGACGAAAACCAGCATTAATACGCGATTTTATCGGAGATAGACTGCGTTCATTGCATTCTCCTATTTTGAGTCGATATTGTCCATTGTTACGCCTGAATCATATACGACTTTTTATATTCCGAATTCCGGACTAGAAACCGCATTTATTTTGCTCCACTGTGTAAACACCGCGAATATCACTACTAAACTGTTATTCTGCTATCATTATTTTTTTGACTATTAAATTGTTATTTTTTTCTTCTAACTCACGTGTCATTATTGTTTCTTCCGAGCTCTACCAAATTATTATTTTTTTGACTATTAAATTGTTATTTTTTTCTTCTAACTCACGTGTCATTATTGTTTCTTCCGAGCTCTACCAAATTCTAACTCCCTCAACATCTATCCCGCCCCTCTTCGTTTGGTACGGAGATAGCCGGCCCGGGTTTAAGTCGAGACGCCCCAAGCTTTGATACGTGAAACGCGTATCTGGCGCCCACCTTTATCATCCCATTTTTTTGGCGAACTCTCGCAAAGGGACGCAAGCAATCGCTTAGACGACCATCTCGCCTTGCCTGCTTTTCTCAGCGGCGTACAAAAAGAAAAAAAACGTTGCAATATGTATACCAGTAATGCTTCACAACAGAAACTGTTATTTAAAACATTTCTGATTAGTTATCATTACATTCATACACGCGTTCCTTATAAACACAATTTATTCACTACTTGAGATGCAGTCACGCTAAGTTTTTTTGTCTCAATTATTTTTTCTATTTCGACTTTTCACAAAAGGCAAAAAGTCTAACTATTGATACATATATAATAAATTTATACTTTTTATTTTTTTATAATGTTTTTAATAATTTCTTTATATGTACACAAGTGGACTTAGTGCTACTTTTTTATATCACTTTTTTTGTAACGTAGGTTTTGTAGAAAAAGGATGTTTTATATTAAAAATAAAATACATTTTTTTATAAATACTAGTTTGAGTGTAGAATTCTAATTTAAAGTATTATTACGTGTTGTGCGTGTACTTGGCGCACTTTTTACCTTTTTTTAAAAAGGTAAGTTTTTTTCAGATATCACTCTTTTTTTGTAGCATATTTTTCACGTATACATTAAAATAAAATACATTTAATATATTAAAATAAAAACATTTTAAAAAATACAATTCTGAACTTTATTTTATAAATTTACATCACAAAAATACGTTCTGCAGAGAGACCAGATGCTACCGGCAAACAAAAGTCCCCGGATACACAACCCGGCACGTCACAACAAAACTGTAAGTATTACTTATATAAATAATTTTATTATTTTTACACTAAATTTAGTAATATATACATACATATACACGTGTACATACACACACATTTAACATAAAAAATATATACATAAATATAAACTTTATTGTGTAAAGTTTTATATGTGACCTTTTACAAGGTCATATGCCACTACGACAATGTACATGTATGTGTATATGTACATATATGTGTAAATACTTACGGAATATATGTCTTTCTATATGGTTTTTACAGATTTTGCCGAAAAAGAAGAAAAAAAAATCAATGTTTTGAGTAGGAGTCTTTTGCCCACGTTACGATTGCCCACAGTCAATACTGCCCACGTTGCTTTTGCCCACGTTGCGATTGTCTACGTTGCGATTGGCCACGAGTTGCTTTTGCCCACGTTGCGATTGCCCACGCGTTGCTTTTGCCTAAGAATTACTTTTGCCCACGTTGATATTGTCCACATTGCGATTGCCCACGTTGCAATTGCGCACGCGGTGATTGCGCACGCAGTGCAGAAGCCCAATCTTTTCACAATGTGTAGTAAGCGTGTAAGCACGAGGGGGCTGCGCCCCCCAGGGGAAGGGACTCCGCCTCTCGCCATTGCTCAGGAAGGGACTTTGTCCTTCCTCCTCGCCCCCCTCTCCACGTTAGTAAAATTATATATTTTTTGCAGATTAATTGGTCAAGATTATTTGTGCAATTCGAATCTGATTTAAATATATACCAATCTAACGTGGGCAATTGCAACGTGGGCAAAAGCAACTCGTGGCCAATCGCAACGTGAGCAATTGCAACGTAGGCAATCGCAACGTAGACAAAAGCAATGTGGGCAATAGTGACTGTGGGCAATCGCAACGTGGGCAAAAGCTACTTGTGGGCAATCGCAACGTGGGCAATCGCAACATGGCCAATTGCAACGTGGGCAATCGCAACGTGAGCAAAAGCAACTTGTGGGAGATCGCAACGTGGGCAAAAGCAATTCGTGGCCAATCGCAACGTGGGCAATCGCAATGTGGGCAATCGCAACGTGGGCAAACGGGACGCTCCCAATTTTTTGAACAACACAAGGGTAAATACATAATAATATTCGTAAATATATATTAATAAATAATACATACATACACACATACGTAGAAGTATACGCTGATCCACACACGCGCGCGCGCGCGCACACACACACACACACACACACAACCAATACAATAACTCGATCAAAATTCTTCTAAGTGACAATGTTTGAAAATACAAGTAATTATAAGTGCACTGTATACATATGTATCGATTTTTTGCAAGTATTAGAGTAACAAGCGCTGGAAGAAGCAGGGCGGCCTGGATGAGAGGCCGTGGCCGTGGTAGAGGCGTAATAAAAAATTATTATTTCAATATAACTTGTAAATATTACAAAATAGTAAATAAAGTTGATACAGTTGTTAATATACATAAAGTTCGTATTGTTATTATGCATAGATTATATATATATATATGTATATATATATATACACAGTTTGTCCGGAAAGTTCCCGGACTGATTTTTTCTAGCGCGGGTAAGCGGCGCTATCGAGCGGTCAACGCTGGAACT